>NC_091162.1:47251951-47334451 GCF_040958095.1 Procambarus clarkii | reverse complement strand
ATGACTGGTTAGGAGATGTAGATAATTTGCTGGAGGCGTGACACTAGCTTCTGGATGACTTTGAGCTCATTTGAGTGCCAAACATTGCAGGGGGAAGCCGTGCTCCGTTTGAGCTCACGTCAGAAAGGAACCCCTAGTGATATATCTCCAAGAGAAGAGAAGTGTGCAGACGTGGCAGCTGTAGAATCGAGCTGGGAACGCTGTGGTCTCAAGTCCTGGACGGCGAGGAGAGTTTATTAAGCCGCCCAGAGACATTATCGTGGGCTGTGGGAGCGCCCTGACCAGACACTGTCAGAGGGAGGAGCACCCTCGACTAGGCAATCTGTGGTAAGCACGATTTATACCAGTTCATATTGATTGCTTGTAGTTGGTCGTGTGCCCAGCGACAGTAGCTATGTTTATTGATAAGTTAGACATGTTTTGATAAGGCAGAAATCCTAAAATAAGAGTGTGGAGAGGGAGGAACACGGAGCGACGTCCGTCCCCTCTGAGTGCTGGCAGGTGACTGAGGCGGAGGACCCTCCCAGAGTGAGTGAGGCCCGCCGGGCGAGGTGGAGCATGGACCAGCCTAAAACGGGGGAGTCCACTCACACAGTATGTAGAGAGCAGATAGATGTTGGAGGCAAACATATTGTGTTTTTTTTTTTTTTGCTTATGTGTTTAAGGGGAGACATTTTTATTGGAGTGTCAATGAGTTGCAGGTTTGTCTTTGGGGAAGAAGTTGCTGAGAACTTCGAAGCCAGCACAAAGGGAGTAGTTGGTGAGACTCCAAGGTAGTGGAGGAGAGGACCTCGAGCTGTGAGGAGAAGCAGTGAAGAGGAGTGTCACGTGCTTCTGTAAAGGTGGTGAAGCTCCATAGTTGCTCGAGAAAATTTCATGGTGTAGCAGCCAGGAGAGCTGTGGAGGACCCTAGCAGAAGTGGTGAAGCACCGTAGTTGCTCAAGGAAGACTCCATGGTGTAGCAGCCAAGAAGTGCTGTAGAGGATCCTTGTAGTTAAGCCCGGACGAACCTGAGGATATCAGGGGTAGTGAACTTCCAGATGTGGAAGGAGAGTTCTAAATGTTTACTTGTAGGGAGGTGATAGAGTGTTTGTCCTTAGCGTGCAAGATGCAGTGAGAGGTGAGTGATTGTTTGCCATTTTTGTACCAAGGAGTGTTATACTGAAGCATAGAGTTACAGTCGTAGGCTGGATTACCTACAGATGTATGTGTTCTAGGACTGATAGGGTGATCGATTGATCATTGTTGTGTATCAAGGAACATTCATACTGATATATATGTTATTGCATTCATACGTTGATTTTCCTTGTACATGTTTATAGATATATATTTTCTTGCTAATAGTGCAACATTGTATTATAAGACTTGACCTACGTGAGGAGGTGGGTAATATTAGGTGGTGAATCAGGAGTTAGAACACCACTTGATAAGCTGATGATAGAGTTCTGATGGCGTTGGAGTGCAACCTGACTGAAATAGTATAGAGTGTAGGATTCATTATTATTATATGTGTGTATGTATTGTGTATGTGCTTTGTCCAGTAAATGTATTCAAATTTGCTGATGTTTGCCCTTGTCCTAGTGAGGCTTCCCAGGAAATAGTAAAGAAAGAGAGAGAGAGAAAGAACAAAGAACGACCGCTGTGGACAGGGTAGGATGGAAAACTAGTAAGTCAAAGGGGATTGAGGAGATCATATCACATAAGGAGAGAGTGGGGAGTCACAGCGGCTCGAGTGGGTGTGTGCACGTGACAACGAGACTGAGTATTGGATCCGCATCCCCTGAACGTGTGACGTTGAGACCCTCTCCAAGAGCCAGAAGCGCCTAGTGTGATCTCCTAGTGAAGTATAAGCACTCTTCAGAGTTGTGTGTTGGATTGTCCAGAAAGAAGGATCAACAAAACGACGACAACACCACCAACCCACAGCACTATAATAAATTGGGGGCCTGTTTGGGAGAGTGAACTGACACACCCACACTCTGTCCAAGAGTGGATTTGTACACCCCTTGTTGAAATAGATACACTGTGTGACCACAGGTGTATATTCTCTCTCTTGGGAAGACTCACAGGACAAGATGGATAAGGTGCAAGCGTTTGTGGAGTCAGGCAAGGATGTACGAGGGATCAATTAAAACAAATAGCAGAAAAAATGTGGCATCAGGTTGAAAGCATCTAAAGTAGCTGGGATGAAGGATGAGATCCTGAGGCAGTTAAGAGCCAAAAGTGAAATGGCAGAGCAAGGAGCCCAGAAAGGAGCTGAAAGTGGAAAGGAGGATGATGGGCAGGATGAAGTGAGATCCCAGGAATTGAGTAGGAGCAGTAAGAGTAGCCGCAGTAGCAGGAGTAGCCGAAATAGGAGCTTTTAGAGATTCCAGTTAGAGCTCCAGATGCAGCGTGAGGAGAGACAGTTCCAGCTGGAAAAGATGAAATTAGAACTCCAGATGAAAAATGAAGCCGAGAAAGAAAAAGAGAAAACCAAACTGGAAGTAGAAAAAGAGAAAACCAGAGTAAGAGAACTGGAGTTGGAACAAGAGAAAGAAAAAAAGAAAGCAAGACTAGAGGTGGAGAAAGAAAAAGAGAAAACAAAACAAATGCAGATAGCAGCGAACAGAACCCTGGCTGAACAATGGATTGAACATGGGTTGTCAGAGGGCACCACCCAGGTATCACACTCACCAGATGTTAGGGTTAGGGAGAAGGACATTCCCTTGTTTGTGCCCGAAGAGGCAGAGTGCTTCTTCGAACATTCTGAAAAAGTAGCCAGCATCAAGGAGTGGCCACAGGAGGAATGGGCCCAGCTGGTCCAGTTAAGATTGACCGGTGCAGCCAGGGATGCATACACCCAATTGTCACTGGAAGAGTGCCAAGATTATGCCACAGTAAAGAGCAGCATATTGCGCTCGTTTCAGCTAACTCCAGAAGCTTATAGGAAGCGCTTCAGAGAGATGATCAAAGTTGGAGCATGTACCTTTGCTGAGACAGCAAGAGATCTGGAAAGACGATTCCAGAAGTGGATTGAGGCTGCTGGAGTTGGATCTTACGCTGACCTGAAACTGATGGTCATGGAGAAGTCCTTGAAGATGATGCATCCCGAAACAAATTTCAAGATCCAAGAAGCAGGAGTAAAGGATGTGAAAGATGCCGCAGATAGGGCAGATATGATTACAGAAGCATATATGAGCTTGACGGAGAACAGAGTGAAGAATGAGGCGAGACGCAGCAATGGCAGATCCAGTGGAGTCTGGGGAGGAAGAAATTATGAAATACCCAGAGGAGTCTGGGGTGAGAACTTTGATAAATGGGCAGATAAACGTAAGTACCCTAAAACTCAGATGAGTAGGTCGCGCACTTTGTCTGAAAGTGAAGATGGAGGAGCTAAATGAGAAACTAATCGTTATCCAGGAAATCAAGAGTCCAGTATAGCCCCACAGAGTGCAGGTAGTGTGCCTGGCCCGAGGAACTCTCATGCGAGTGGACAAAGTCAGAGCCACTCTGGTAGATATAGAAGAGACTTTTCCCAGGTGAGGTGTTACAATTGTAACGGATTGGGTCACGTGATGCGAGATTATCGGCAGGGCAAGAGAGTTGTGACCCTGGCCATGTGTGACCCCCGAAATAAATATACTAATGTGTTCCAAGACAAACCACAGGGAGCGAACTTAGTGAACGAGAGGTATAGGCCGTTCATGAGCAAAGGTTGGATCAGTATAGGAGGCTAGCCTGAGGTAGAAGTTGGTATCTTAAGGGATACCAGAGCTAATCAGAGCTTGATTACGAGAAGCCTCATTGGGAATGATCGACGGATAGCTGGCAGGAGTAAGATGAAAGTATATGGGTTATTGTCTGAGAGTGACATGCCCGTTTGTACTGTCCAGCTAAGGTCGGAATATGTGTCGGCAGAGGTGATGTTGGGAGCATGCCCTGACATACCTATTCCAGGAGTCCAAGTGATCCTGGGGAATGACTTGTGCGGGACAAAGGTGTTGCCAGGAGTCATAGCGGAGACTGTGCCAGAGGAGTGCCCAGAAGGCCACTGCACGGGTGGGACACCTGAGAGTGTGAACCTGAGTAACATCCGAGGAGATGCGTCAGGAGACCGCCTAGCCATTGAGTACCCTGTCTCAGTAGTGATGAAGGCAGAGGTGGCCGACGAGGAAGACACTGGAGAAGATGAGACAGTGTCGATTCAACCGGTGGAAGATATCGACGTAGATATAGCGTGGCTGTTTGATGAAAGTCCGGCTCAGGAAGATGAAGTCTCGGTGAGGCCAAAAGTGAAGATGACCCAGCCGAAGAAGACTCATATGAAGAGAGCGGACCTGAGTAGAGCCCAGACTGCTGAAATTAAGAGTCGGAAGGTGAATACAACTGTGCTGAGTAAGAATGAGGACGGATGTGGACATACTGAGGACGGGAGTAGAGCGTCAAGTTGTCCACGAGCACAGAGGCATTTGGATAGTGGAGTAAAGTTGTTTGAGATGTCAGGAGTTGACATGTTCCTCAGAAAATGTGAAGAAAAGATAGTGAAGAAGAGTAGTAGCCGAGAAAGTGAAAGGAGAAGAGACAGTATGTGTGGAGGGATGCTTACGAGCACTCTTAGAGAGGTAGAGCGACATGTACGGTCGAGTGCTGTTGGATGTAGTACAGTGCTCGAAGAAACTTTTAGGGAACAAAAAAGAGTTGAAGGAGAAGAAAGGGAGTTGTATAGAGGTGAGAAATGTGGGAAGAGGATTATGATACGAGCATGGAGGAGTAGAAGAAAGCCGAGGACTCGATGGAAGTCAAATAGGATGAGGTCTCGGATAAATGAGGAGACGAAAGGGAGGATCGTCCGTGAAGACGAGGGAGTGAAGTATGAAGATAGGAGACGAAATTATAATGGCAGTAGATGGAAGTGTGAAGACGACAGAGGAGGTACAGACAGTAGATGTCTGACTCTGCAACCTGTCCTCTTAAAAAGAACGTCAACATTTGCCGTTTGACTCTATGGCTGTTTTTGGACGTTATTTTGTGTGAAACTACGTCTATTATCGCTTCCATGGACTATCTCTTGTTATACAATGAAATACCACACTCCTATTATTCTATAACTCACTGACTATGCTCCGATATTTGTTCTTCAAGTAAAAATATATATATTTTTGCCTTAATTAGGCCATAATCCAGAAAATTCCAGCCTATCGATCTTTATATTTAGGAAAACATCTAATAAATTTGGAAATGAATTTTTCGTTCGCCGACAGTTGCCTGTTACTATTTAACCCTCTATGCTTTAATGTCGCTGGTCATTGTGACTTTCCCAGGATTTATATAGGTTTCGTAGTAGCATTTAGTCAGACTACAGTAATTTAACTAATGGGAAACCTCTATAGTTGTCGTAAATAAATAATAATCATTTATCAAATAATAAATTAGCAAACATATGCAACATTTTATGTTACGACTTTTCGGGTAGGCCGTTCTGTTTGTTTACAATCCCAATAGTTCAAAATACACAATACTTTTATTATATAAGTGACTAGGAATGCTCTAATATATGGTCCTCAATGAAAATTATCGTGTTTTTTTGTTAATTTGTCCATAATGAATAAGATTCCTTACTGTTGATCTTTATATTAAGAAAAACATCTAAACAAATTGGTATTGTGTTTTCGTTCAGATAAAGTTTCCAGATACTATTTCCTAGTTCTCAATTAATGTAGGTGGTTATTTTAATTCGCGGCTACCAGGGGCTTTCTCCCATTATACAATATAAATGTACTCACTAGCTATTCTCTGGTATCTGTTCTTCAAGTAAAATTACCTATTTTTTTGTTTAATTAGTCTATAATTCATCAAATTCCTTCAGGTCGATCTTTATATTTAGAAAAACATCTAATCAATTTGGAATTTAATTTTTCGTTCACCTACAGTTACCAGCTACTATTTCATTGTTATATTTTATGTCGCTGGTCATTACAATTTTCCAAGAATTTAAACAGCTAAACAGCAAGTAGCATCTTGTTAGAGTACAGGAATTTATCTATGGAGAACCTCGATAGCTGCCGAAAATTATTAATGATTATATATGTAATTTAAAATAATGAATTATATACCATTTCTTATGTTACGTCTTTGGCGGGTAGGCGGTTCTGAGGGTTTACAACCGAATTGTTTAAAATTCACACTATTTTAAATGTATGAGTCACTAGTATGCTCTGATATATGTTCTGCAATGAAAATAAAGATTGTTTTGTTGTTAATTACTCCATAAATGTGTAATGTGTTAATTCAGTCTAAAATCTTTTTGCAACGTTTATATGCGATATACGTAGCTGGAAACTACCTAATATTTAAAAATAATAGTAACAACATTCTATTAATATATAATGTTGAAATAATTATCACACAAAGTCTGTGTATCTGTTTTTAGATGCCTTATAAATTTTCTTTTAAAATAGTATTAATGATTTTTATGAATCTTGAGTAAAAATTATGTTAATTATTATTAATCTAATTGTTATTATTTTAAGTAAAAGAATTGCAAGTATTCGAATAACCACGGGGTCTCTGTTTGTGTATGAATGCACGGATTTGTTTTTGTTATGAGATGGACGCCTTAGAAAGCATGGTGTAGGCCACCTGTGGCTCGCATCCGATCCCACGATCGTCGTCGCCCCTCAATCAACACAACAGGTATTTAGTATTTACGATTATAATAAGTAATATTACTTTTATAATAATATTGCAGCAGGTGGTGTAGTGGTAGGACACTCGCCTGGCGTTCCGCGAGCGCTATGTCATGGGTGCGTATCCTGGCCGGGGAGGATTTACTGGGCGCAATTCCTTAACTGTAGCCTCTGTTGAACGCAACAGTAAAATGTTGTTGTTGTTGTTGTGTTGATTTAGGGGCGACGACGATCGTGGGATCGGATGCGCCCCGGCTGCCCGATACCGGGAAATAGCGAAGGGATGGGGTCCCTATAGTCTCTTCAGGCCATAGACCCTACAATCTCCTCAGGCGACAAATTTTACAGTCTCTTCAGGCCGCGGACATGACGGATGAACAACAGTAAAATGTGTACTTGGATGAAAAAACGATTCTTCGCGGCGGGGATCGTATTCCAGGGACCTGCCCGAAACGCTACGCGTGCTAGTGGCTGTACAAGAATGTAACAACTCTTGTATATATCTCAGGTTAGGGGCTAGGCATTTACACTCTTAGGTCAGCAAACTAGCTAGAAGGTTAGACCATTAGACTCCACTGGTCAATCAGGGCCCTGCATGACTCAGCTTATCCTAACCTAGCCCAGCTTAAACCATCTTAGCATAGTTCATTCTAGCTGTGCATAGTGCTTGCACAGCCTTGCTTATCCTAGTTTACCTCTTCCTAGCCTACCGTAGCCAAGCCTATCCCAGTATACCCTTACCTAGTCTTGCCTAGCCTAACCCTGCCTTGCTTTTAAACATGACCAGTCCTTCCTACCCTAGCCAAGCCCTGACCAGCTTAGCCAAGCCAATCCCTGCCTAGATTTAGCATAGCCTTGCCTTTTTATTAATATATAGAGGGTACCACCTCTGGTTGAGTTTGTAGGAACCCTCCACTTATAGGGTTGAGGGTTCCATATATATATATATATATATATATATATATATATATATATATATATATATATATATATATATAAAGTTAGATAAATATACACACATACCAAAAGAATAGGGGTGGTAGGAGAAGAAAATATCAAAGTGTTCAGTGAGGATCCACAAGGTGTTCTCTGAGTACTCTTTATTTTCTTCTCCGAGGCTATGGGTCCCTACACTTGCACCAGAGGTGGTACCCCTTCTATATATATATATATATATATATATATATATATATATATATATATATATATATATATATATATATATATATATATATATATATATAATATATATAAATAATGTGTGTGTAAACATGCCACGTGTATGTAAATCACAAAAATTAACACTTGATGAAAAATGTAAGTGTCAGACCACGGAGGAAGAATTGAAACAGGAATTTCCTTAAGTACTTTCATATATTAATACATCTTCAGAAGGAATAATTTTTTATATAAATTAAATAAAAAAAATCATTCCTCCGTGGTCTGACACTCATATATATATATATATATATATATATATATATATATATATATATATATATATATATATATATATATATATATATATATATATATATATATATATATGCGGAAAATCCACAGAGAAATATGAAATGAGGTGAACGTTTCGGCTTTGTTAAAGCCTTTGAGCATACATGATGTATGGCGTTTTACTTGACAATTCTGTTCCTAATTGTCCAAGTCGATTTGTTCATGCGTTCAAAAATCTCAAAAAAGATAGTTCATTACATATTACCAAGGTTGATAAGTCAAATGCAGTAGTTATTATGAATAAAGATGACTATGTCCGAAAAATGGAGTTACTCTTGGAAGACAGGGATACTTATCTATTGGTTAACAGAGATCCTACTGAAAAAGTGATTGCACATTTTAACAAAACTCTTAAAACTGTGTGTAAAGGCGATAAAGAGTTGATATCTAGGCTAACAAGTCGATCCCCCTCTCTTCCTTACATGTATGGTCTTATAAAAACTCATAAGCCATATAATCCGGCAAGGCCGATTATTAGTTCAATTGGTTCGGCGGCTTATAAACTCTTTAAGTGGTTAGTCAAAGTTTTGTCCCCTATAGTTGGTACTATTTCCAACTCACACTTGACAAACAATGTGGACTTAGTTAATAAGCTATCCACACTGAATTTAAATTTTGATTTTAAACTTATAAGTTTCGATGTAACCTCTTTATTCACTAAAGTTCCTGTTGATGATCTGTTAGAATTTCTACGTGAGGAACTGCCTAAATATAATTTGAGCTTGCAGACCAATAAAGTATTGGAACTTATTAAATTGTGTATAAAAGACAATTATTTTAGTTTTAATGGAAAATTTTTCAAACAAACATTTGGTATGGCGATGGGCAATCCCCTGTCCCCAGTTTTAAGCAATTTGTATATGGAATTCTTTGAAACAAAAATCTTATCCAGGATTATGCCGGCTAATGTGGTTTGGTATAGGTATGTTGATGATATTTTGTGCTTATGGCCGTGCAACAAAGACCAGATAGTTTTTCTTAATGAACTCAATTCTTTGGTACCTTCAATAAAATTCACTTGTGAGACTGAGGAGAATGGTACTCTTCCGTTTTTGGACATTATGATTCATAGAGTCGCTAGAAAGTTCAAATTTAATGTGTATAGGAAACCTACCAACGTGGGGTCGTATGTTCATTTTTATTCGAATCATCATAGTAAAGTTAAACAGGCAGTATTTTCAGGAATGTTTCTACGAGCTTTGAGGGTTTGCAGCCCTGAGTTTTTTGATGAAGAGATTGCTAAAATATATGAAATTGGGAAGAGTTTACAATATCCTAAGAGGTTTTTGGATTTCTCGTTTGTACAAGCCAAACGTACGTTTTATAATCACGTCCCTAAGGCGAAACCAAAAATTATTAACTCATTGGTGGTACCTTATGCGAGTGGACTTGAAAAATTGTCTCTGATTTTTAAGAAACTTAATATAAATTTGGTGTTCACTAATAGTACGATCAAATCCAATTTAATAAAAAACTCCCCTGATACAGCAGGTTGTGTGTATTCAATTCCCTGCAATGATTGTGATTCTGTGTACCTTGGACAAACAGGAAAGTCCTTACAATTGCGGTTGTCACAACATGCTTATAGTATTAGAACTGCCCAAACGTCTAATGCATTGTATCTACATACGAGTTTATGCGATCACAATATTAACTGGAATGGGGCAAAAAGCATTACCAATTGTGGGGATTTCGTGGAACGGAATTTGATTGAGTCTGCTCTAATCAGTCAGTGTCCAAATCTTCTTAATGTTAGTACTGGAATGTACAAACTTGATCCATTTTTAAGTTATAATATTGCACAACAGTTTAAGAAACAACTCTGATAGAGAGGCTTACAATGTCTCATTATAATTGTATATTCATATATTGTGTGTTCATGAGGCTTTTCTTTAATCTTTCATCCTTATTCTCTGACCGCTTAATCCTCTTTGACCATTTTAAGCTAAGCTATACCTGATTTTGGTTAATTACACCTGACCAACCCTAGGGATGGGTTGGTCAGGTGTCGGCCTATATATCCTCCCCCTTCTCCCTTCTCCTTAGTCAGTCTGGTGTTGACAAAGGCTTTAACAAAGCCGAAACGTTCACCTCATTTCATATTTCTCTGTGGATTTTCCGCATAAAATGATCAGTGTTTTGTGATCGTCAATTGCATATATATATATATATATATATATATATATATATATATATATATATATATATATATATATATATATATATATATATATATATATATATATATATATATATATATAACTTACACATCTCCTGGTTTCGTTTATATCTACATTTGAGTGAGGTGGATGGGGTGAGGTGGCATTAATAGGGTATTAATTTCATCAACACAAGACAGAACAAGAGGTGGCATTAATAGGGTATTAATTTCATCAACACAAGACAGAACACGAAACAATGGGTATTGAAATGGAAGTGATTGTAGAAAGCCTATTGGTCCACATTTCTTGATGCTTCTATATTGGAGCGGAGTCTTGAGGTGGGTAGAATATAGTTGTGCATTAATTGGTTGTTGATTGCTGGTGTTGACTTCTTAATGTGCAATGCCTCGCAAACGTCAAGCCGTCTGCTATCGCTGTATCTATCGATGATTTCTGTGTTGTTTACTAGGATTTCTCTGGCGATGGTTTGGTTGTGGGAAGAGATTATATGTTCCTTAATGGAGCCCTGTTGCTTATGCATCGTTAAACGCCGAGAAAGAGATGTTGTTGTCTTGCCTATATACTGGGGTGTTTTTTGGAGCTTACAGTCCCCAAGTGGGCATTTGAAGGCATAGACGACGGTGGTCTCTTTTAAAGCGTTCTGCTTTGTGTCTGGAGAGTTTCTCATGAGTAGGCTGGCCGTTTTTCTAGTTTTATAGTAAATCGTCAGTTGTATCCTCTGATTTTTGTCTGTAGGGATAATGTTTCTATTAACAATATCTTTCAGGACCCTTTCCTCCGTTTTATGAGCTGTGGAAAAGAAGTTCCTGTAAAATAGTCTAATAGGGGGTATAGGTGTTGTGTTAGTTGTCTCTTCAGAGGTTGCATGGCGTTTCACTTTCCTTCTTATGATGTCTTCAACGAAACCATTGGAGAAGCCGTTGTTGACTAGGACCTGCCTTACCCTACAGAGTTCGACTTGCTTCCATTCTGAGCTGTGGCTGAGAGCACGGTCGACATAAGCGTTAACAACACTCCTCTTGTATCTGTCTGGGCAGTCGCTGTTGGCATTTAGGCACATTCCTGTGTTCGTTTCCTTAGTGTAGACTGCAGTGTAGAAACCTCCGCTCTTTTCCATGACTGTTACATCTAGAAAGGGCAGCTTCCCATCGTTTTCCATCTCGTAAGTGAAACTCAGCATGGAACTCTGCTCAAATGCCTCCTTCAGCTCCTGCAGATGTCTGACATCAGGTACCTGTGTAAAAATGTCGTCAACATACCTGCAGTATATGGCCGGTTTCAAGTTCATGTCGACTAAGACTTTTTGCTCGATGGTACCCATGTAGAAGTTTGCAAACAGGACACCTAGGGGAGAACCCATGGCGACCCCATCTACTTGCTTATACATGTGCCCATCCGGGCTCAAGAAGGGTGCCTCTTTAGTACAAGCTTGGAGTAGTTTCCTCAGAATATTTTCTGGTATGTCAAGAGGAGTACAGGCTGGATCACGATACACTCTGTCGGCTATCATCCCGATTGTCTCGTCCACAGGTACGTTGGTAAACAGCGATTCTATGTCCGACGAGGCTCTTATCCCTGTGGCCCGTGTGCCCCGCAGTAAGTCAACAAATTCCTTTGGAGACTTCAGGATGAAGGCGCTAGGAACATATGGAGTCAGCAGGCCGTTGAGTCGCTTCGCCAGTCTGTACGTGGGTGTGGGTATCTGGCTAATGATTGGCCGAAGTGGGTTTCCAGGCTTGTGTGTCTTGACATTTCCGTACGCATATCCAGGTTTATATTCCCCAATGATCTTTGGCAGGTGGAGTCCGGATTTCTTGGCGTTCACAGTTTCGATCAGTTTGTTGACCTTTGCTTTCAATTCGGCTGTAGTGTCCTTCGTTACCCTTTGGAACTTAGTTTGGTCAGAGAGTATGAGGTTCATTTTCGCCAGATATTCGTCTTTTTTAAGAATGACATATATTGGCGACTTGTCACCTCTCCTGACAACTATCTCCTTGTTCTCACGAAGGCTTTTAGCTGCCGCTTTGAGCTCGGGGGACAGTATGGTGCTTCTGTAATTGCCTCGATTCTTTCCTCCTTCTGCAATAAGTTCTGCTTGTAAGGTATCTTTGGTAGTGACCTTCTTTTGTGTCTCGAGGTCGAATATGTCGTCCAACAGAATTTCCAACTCTACTTTCCGGGCCATCTCACTCGGTCTGGACATAACGTGACAGTTTATGCCCAGATTTAGGAGAGTGACTTGGTCCTCAGTGAGGTTAATTCCTGCAAGGTTCAGGAAGCCATCTCTTGGTCGTGGAATTGCCATAGGTCCTCCATATAATGTTGTTAGTTTTTTGATAATCCTTGTTTCAGTGCTGAGGTGATGTCGGTCTGTGAGGATGTCGAGGTGTTGTTCAATGCGGGTACGGATACTTTCGTCAATGTTGCTATTTCTCCACTCGTTTGTAGCATGAAGTAGTTGCGTTTTGTTGGTTTTGATTTCATTCTCTGCCTTGTATATCTGATCACGAATCAGATCCTGGCGATATTTTATCGTGAAGGCTTGATTCCATGCTGCTGGGTCGTGCGCTTTAATATTAGTATATTTTGGTAGCAGTCTTTCCTGTAGACATATATAATTAAATATGACCGAAAAAGTAAGATTAATAATTCTAACACGAATTTTCTCAATCTTTCGTACAATTCTTTTCACTGTTGGAGGTAATTAAAAAATCAATTCTCCAAAATTCATTTTTATTTCTAGTCTGACGCGACACTTGAGCGCGTTTCGTAAAACTTATTACATTTTCAAAGACTTTACACATACACAACTGAATAGAACTTACATATCTCCGATTTGTTTATATCTACTTTTGAGTGAGGTGGATGGGGTGAGGTGGTATTTAATAGGGTATTAATTTCATCAACACAAGACAGAACACGAAACAATGGGTATTGAAATGGAAGTGATTGTAGAAAGCCTATTGGTCAATATTTCTTGATGCTTCTATATTGGAGCGGAGTCTTGAGGTGGGTAGAATATAGTTGAGCATTAATTGGCTGTTGATTGCTGGTGTTGACTTCTTAATGTGCAATGCCTCGCAAACGTCAAGCCGTCTGCTATCGCTGTATCTATCGATGATTTCTGTGTTGTTTACTAGGATTTCTCTGGCGATGGTTTGGTTGTGGGAAGAGATTATATGTTCCTTAATGGAGCCCTGTTGCTTATGCATCGTTAAACGCCGAGAAAGAGATGTTGTTGTCTTGCCTATATACTGGTTTTTTTTTGGAGCTTACAGTCCCCAAGTGGGCATTTGAAGGCATAGACGACGGTGGTCTCTTTTAAAGCGTTCTGCTTTGTGTCTGGAGAATTTCTCATGAGTAAGCTTGCCGTTTTTCTGGTTTTATAGTAAATCGTCAGTTGTATCCTCTGATTTTTGTCTGTAGGGATAACGTTTCTATTAACAATATCTTTCAGGACCCTTTCCTCCGTTTTATGAGCTGTGGAAAAGAAGTTCCTGTAAAATAGTCTAATAGGGGGTATAGGTGTTGTGTTAGTTGTCTCTTCAGAGGTTGCATGGCGTTTCACTTTCCTTCTTATGATGTCTTCGACGAAACCATTGGAGAAGCCGTTGTTGACTAGGACCTGCCTTACCCTACAGAGTTCTTCGTCAACTTGCTTCCATTCTGAGCTGTGGCTGAGAGCACGGTCGACATAAGCGTTAACAACACTCCTCTTGTACCTGCCTGGGCAGTCGCTCTTGGCATTTAGGCACATTCCTATGTTCGTTTCCTTAGTGTAAACTGCAGTGTGGAAACCTCCGCTCTTTTCCATGACTGTACATCTAGAAAGGGCAGCTTCCCATCCTTTTCCATCTCGTAAGTGAAACGCAGCACGGAACTCTGCTCAAATGCCTCCTTCAGCTCCTGCAGATGTCTGACATCAGGCACCTGTGTAAAAATGTCGTCAACCTTCTTTTGTGTCTCGAGGTCGAATATGTCGAATATGTCGTCCAACAGAATTTCCAACTCTACTTTCCGGGCCATCTCACTCGGTCTGGACATAACGTGACATGTCACGTTATGTCCAGACCGAGTGAGATGGCCCGGAAAGTAGAGTTGGAAATTCTGTTGGACGACATATTCGACCTCGGAACACAAAAGAAGGTCACTACCAAAGATACCTTACAAGCAGAACTTATTGCAGAAGGAGGAAAGAATCGAGGCAATTACAGAAGCACCATACTGTCCCCCGAGCTCAAAGCGGCAGATAAAAGCCTTCGTGAGAACAAGGAGATAGTTGTCAGGAGAGGTGACAAGTCGCCAATATATGTCATTCTTAAAAAAGACGAATATCTGGCGAAAATGAACCTCATACTCTCTGACCAAACTAAGTTCCAAAGGGTAACGAAGGACACTACAGCCGAATTGAAAGCAAAGGTCAACAAACTGATCGAAACTGTGAACGCCAAGAAATCCGGACTCCACCTGCCAAAGATCATTGGGGAATATAAACCTGGATATGCGTATGGAAATGTCAAGACACACAAGCCTGGAAACCCACTTTGGCCAATCATTAGCCAGATACCCACACCCACGTACAGACTGGCGAAGCGACTCAACGGCCTGCTGACTCCTTATGTTCCTAGCGCCTTCAGCCTGAAGTCTCCAAAGGAATTTGTTGACTTACTGTGGGGCACACGGGCCACAGGGATAAGAGCCTCGTTGGACGTAGAATCGCTGTTTATCAACGTACCTGTGGACGAGACAATCGGGATGATAGCCGACAGAGTGTATCGTGATCCAGCCTGTACTCCTCTTGACATACCAGAAAATATTCTGAGGAAACTACTCCAAGCTTGTACTAAAGAGGCACCCTTCTTGAGCCCGGACGGGCACATGTATAAGCAAGTAGATGGGGTCGCCATGGGTTCTCCCCTAGGTGTCCTGTTTGCAAACTTCTACATGGGTACCATCGAGCAAAAAGTCTTAGTCGACATGAACTTGAAACCGGCCATATACTGCAGGTATGTTGACGACATTTTTACACAGGTACCTGATGTCAGACATCTGCAGGAGCTGAAGGAGGCATTTGAGCAGAGTTCCGTGCTGCGTTTCACTTACGAGATGGAAAAGGAAAGGAAGCTGCCCTTTCTAGATGTAACAGTCATGGAAAAGAGCGGAGGTTTCCACACTGCAGTCTACACTAAGGAAACGAACATAGGAATGTGCCTAAATGCCAACAGCGACTGCCCAGACAGGTACAAGAGGAGTGTTGTTAACGCTTATGTCGACCGTGCTCTCAGCCACAGCTCAGAATGGAAGCAAGTCGACGAAGAACTCTGTAGGGTAAGGCAGGTCCTAGTCAACAACGGCTTCTCCAATGGTTTCGTCGAAGACATCATAAGAAGGAAAGTGAAACGCCATGCAACCTCTGAAGAGACAACTAACACAACACCTATACCCCCTATTAGACTATTTTACAGGAACTTCTTTTCCACAGCTCATAAAACGGAGGAAAGGGTCCTGAAAGATATTGTTAATAGAAACGTTATCCCTACAGACAAAAATCAGAGGATACAACTGACGATTTACTATAAAACCAGAAAAACGGCCTGCCTACTCAGGAGAAACTCTCCAGACACAAAGCAGAACGCTTTAAAAGAGAAAAACGTCGTCTATGCCTTCAAATGCCCATTTGGGGACTGTAAGCTCAAAAAAAAAAACAGTATATAGGCAAGACAACAACATCTCTTTCTCGGCGTTTAACGATGCATAAGCAACAGGGCTCCATTAAGGAACATATAATCTCTTCCCACAACCAAACCATCGCCAGAGAAATCCTAGTAAACAACACAGAAATCATCGATAGATACAGCGATAGCAGACGGCTTGACGTTTGCGAGGCATTGCACATTAAGAAGTCAACACCAGCAATTAACAGCCAATTAATGCACAACTATATTCTACCCACCTCAAGACTCCGCTCCAATATAGAAGCATCAAGAAATATGGACCAATAGGCTTTCTACAATCACTTCCATTTCAATACCCATTGTTTCGTGTTCTGTCTTGTGTTGATGAAATTAATACCCTATTAAATACTACCTCACCCCATCCACCTCACTCAAATGAGGATATAAACAAATCGGAGATATGTAAGTTCTATTCAGTTGTGTATGTGTAAAGTCTTTGAAAATGTAATAAGTTTTACGAAACGCGCTCAAGTGTCGCGTAAGACTAGAAATAAAAATGAATTTTGGAGAATTGATTTTTTAATTACCTCCAACAGTGAAAAGAATTGTACGAAAGATTGAGAAAATTCGTGTTAGAATTATTAATCTTACTTTTTCGGTCATATTTAATAATATATGTCTACAGGAAAGACTGCTACCAAAATGTACTAATATATATATATATATATATATATATATATATATATATATATATATATATATATATATATATATATATATATATATATATATATATATATAATGTGTGTGTGTGTGTGTGTGTGTGTGTGTGTGTGTGTGTGTGTGTGTGTGTGTGTGTGTGTGTGTGTGTGTGTATGTGTGTACTCACCTAGTTGTGCTTGCGGTGGTTGAGCTCTGGCTCTTTGTCCCGTATGTTTGTATTCATATATATATATATATATATATATATATATATATATATATGTATATATATATATATATATATATATATATATATATATATATATATATATATATATATATATATATATATATATATATATATTTATATATATATTTTATATATATCCTGCCTGAAATGCTGCGTGTACTAGTGGCTTTACAAGATAGTTCTTATAAAGATAGCATTTTGTGGTTATTCTCTATATCTGGTTCACCTAACAGTAAATAAGTACCTGGGAGTTAGACAGCTGCTATGGGCTGCTTCCTAGGGATGTGTGTGTGTGTTTGTATTCATGTTGAATTTTACAAAGTAGGAAGAGATGTTTGTAAAAAAAAAAATCAAATATTTTTGAAAGTATAAGTAGATTTGATATTTTTCTTTAATTGTTTATGTCTGCTGTCTCGCCTCCTTTATAAAATGGCATCATTCTTGCTTTTTTAAGGATATCAGGAAAAGTAAGGCACTCCAGAGATTTGTTAACTCCTTCCTAGTGTTGCCTAGCCCAGCCCAGCCTAGACAAGGCAGGCTGGGCATCCTAGCCTCACGCAGCTTAGCCCCAACCTACATGTAGCATCCCAGTCCATCCTAAGTGATCATTACCTTACTGGCTGTGTTTTCTTTTCAGCCCTGAACGTAATGTGGTGGAACATAAGCAGATACATATCAGGTCTTAGAGAATCTGTACTTCATACATTTCTTAATAATGTCTCACAAATATTTAAATAATTAAAAAAAATTGTATAATAACTTCATATTATTCTTGCAATTTATTTTTGCATTTTTTTTATACAAAATTTACATTTTAAAAGATTACCTCTATTTTTAGATTGATGACTTGAAGACTACAGTGCCATCCACAGCAAATCATGGTCTTAAAATATCTCCTAGCAATGACGAGACCAATTTTCACAGAGATCAAATTTTTGCTAAGCAGTAGTCACAGGTAAATATATATTATATATATAATATTATATATATAAAATTAATTACTTCATTGCTCAAAGCACCTTTAGACATTCTGAGAGTTGTGCTATTTTATTAATTAATTAATTAGGCTATATTTTAATGTTTTGTAATGTTTTCATTACATTTTTTGTTTTGAAATATAAATTGTTGAGTTTTGAAACATTTTGACATTAACTATACCTGAATATTTATAAACAAAAAAATACCAGAACTATGTCCTTGACAATTGCACTAAGAAGTCTTTGCCAAAATCAGGTGCTCAGTGCAGTAGTTAAAAACTTAAAAGTTGTACCACCTCTGGTGCAAGATTAGGGACCCATAGCCTCAGAGAAGAAAATAAAGAGTACTCAGAGAAGGCCTTGAATAATAGGCAGGCTGTTTGTGTGTGTTTCGACGGTAAGCTTGCTGACACCATATGTAATTACCTAAGTGTAATTACAGGATTAGAGCTACGCTCGTGGTGTCTCGTCTACCCAGCACTCTTTGTCACATAATGCTTTGAAACTACTGACGGTCTTGGCCGCCACCACCTTCTCACTTAACTTGTTCCAACCGTGTACCACTCTGTATGCGAAAGGAAATTTTTGTATATTTCTTTGGTATCTTTGTTTAGTTAGTTTAAATCTATGACCTTTTGTTCTTGAAGTTCCAGGTCTCGGGAAATCTTCCCTATTGATTTTATCAATTCCTGTTACTATTTTGTACATAGTGATTTTATCACCTCTTTTTGTTGTCTTCTAGTTTTGGCATATATAATGCCTCTGACCTCTCCACATAGCTCTTGCCCTTTAGTTCTGGGAGCCACTTAGTAGCATGTCTTTGCACCTTTTCCAGTTTGTTGATGTGCTTCTTAAGATATGGGCACCACACAACCGCTGCATATTCTAGCCTTGGCCGAACAAAACTCGTGAACAATTTCTTTAGTATTTCGCCATCCATGTATTTAAACGAAATTCTGAAGTTTGAAAGCGTGGCATAGGCTCCTCACACAACGTTCTTTATGTGGGTCTCAAGTGATAGTTTTCTATCTAGAATCAACCCTAGACCTCTTTCTTTTATCAGAATTATATAAAGATTTCTCACATAATTTGTAGGTTGTGTGGGATCTATGTTCTATTCCACATTCCATAACATGACATTTATTCAAATTAAATTTCATTTGCCAAGTGGTGCTCCATATATTTATTTTGTCCAGGTTTTCTTGAAGGGCATGACAATCATCTAAATTTCTTATCCATCCCATTATCTTAGCATCATCAGCAAACATGTTTATATAATTCTGTATTCCAACTGGTTGATCATTTATGTAGACAATGAACATTTCTGGTGCATGTACTGTGGTACTCCACTTGTGACACTTCTCCAGTCCGATTGCCTCTGATTACTGCCCTCATTTTTCTATCAGTCAGAAAATTTTTCATCCATGTTAGAAGCTTACCTGTCACCCATCCAAAATTTTCTAGTTTCCAGAACAACCTCTTATGTGGAACTCTGTCGAAAGCCTTTTTTATGTCTAGATAGATGCAGTCGACCCAACTACCTTTTTCCTTTAAAATCTCTGTGGCTCAATCATAGAAACTGAGTAAATTCGATACACAGGATCTTCCAGATCGAAAACAGTACTGTCTGTGTGATATTATATAATTTCTCTCCAGGTGTTCTACCCATTTAGTTTTTAATATTTTTTTTTCAATCTTTTCACTGTTACACTTGTCAATGATTCAGGTCTATAACTGAGAGGGGTGGGGTCTTTCCTGTTGCCACTTTTGTAGATTGGAACTATGTTAGCCTTTTTCCACATGTTTGCTATGACTCCTGTACACAGGGATGCCTGAAAGATCAGGTGAAGTGGAAGGCTGAGCTCAGATGCACATTCTCTCAGAACCCATGGTGAAACTCCATCTGGACCAACTGCTTTGTTCTTACTTAGCTCCTTTAGCATATTTTCCACTTCACCTCTAGACACCTCTATACGCTCTATGATGTTCTCATAAATTCTTATTGTGTCTGGTTCTCTTAAGATTTCATTTTGTATAAACACACTTTGGAACTTTTGGTTTAATGTTTCACACATTGCATTATCATTTTCTGTGAATCTGTTTCCTATTTTCAACCTCTGGATATTATCCTTTACCTGCAATTTGTTGTTTATGAATTTGTAGAATAGGCCCAGTTCTGTTTTACATTTATCCATTATCCCTTTTTAAAAATTTCTTTCTGCCTCTCCCCTTACTGCTGTATAGTTGTTTCTCGCATCTTTGTATCGCTGGTATGATTGGGGGTTTGGCTTCTTTCTATGTTGATACCTGCTTGATGGGGTTCTGCTCTTCTACTCCCCAAGCCCGGCCCGAGGCCAGGCTCGACTTGTGAGAGTTTGGTCCACCAGGCTGTTGCTTGGAGCGGCCCGCAGGGCCACATACCCACCACAGCCCGGCTGATCCGGAACTTCTCTTAGAAAACAGTCCAGTTTTCTCCTGAAGATGTCCACGGTTGTTCCGGCAATATTTCTTATAGTCGCTGGGAGGACGTTGAACAACCGCGGACCTCTGATGTTTATACAGTGCTCTCTGATTGTGCCTGTGGCACCTCTGCTCTTCACTGGTTCAATCTTGCATTTTTTTTCATATCGTTCACTCCAGTACGCTGTTATTTTACTGTGTAGATTTGGGACCTGGCCCTCCAGTATCTTCCATGTGTATATTATTTGGTATCTCTCTCGTCTCCTTTCTAGAGAGTACATTTGGAGAGCTTTGAGACGATCCCAATAATTTAGGTGTTTTATCTCGTCTATGCGTGCCGTATATGTTCTCTGTATTCCCTCTATTTCAGCAATCTCTCCTGCTCTGAATGGGGAAGTGAATACTGAGCAGTACTCGAGACGGGACAACATAAGTGACTTGAAGAGTACAACCATTGTGATGGGATCCCTGGATTTGAAAGTTCTCATAATCCATCTGATCATTTTTCTGGCTGACGCAATATTTGCTTGGTTATGCTCCCTAAACATTAGATCGTCGGACATCATTATTCCCAAATCCTTGACATGCTGTTTTTCTACTATGGGAAGATTCGATTATGTTTTGTACCCTGTATTATGTTTCAGATCCTCATTTTTGCCATACCTGAAATTTATCACTGTTAAACATCATGCTATTTTCTGCTGACCAATCGAAAACTTTGTTGACATCTGCTTGTAGTTTTTCAATGTCTTTCATTCCATTTTTGTGTCTTTTGGTCTGTGGCCCTCTCTCAATTTCTGTTGAACCAATCCTGTTTTCTGGCCCTGCATCTCTGTTTTGATATGAATGTTTGTGTGCCTTCATTGTATATTTTGCAAAATTTGGCATACATTTAATTTACTTCCCTGTCTAGCAACAAGTCTGCCTAATTACTTATTAAAAAAATTTTGAAGTTCCCCATAGTGACCTCTCTCTCTTGAAATCAAGTTTATCAACTGTTTCAATGTCCCCATTTTCTGTGTGTGTGTGTTTGGAGGCTAAGCTTGCTGATACCATGTGTGTGTGTGTTTGGAGGCTAAGCTTGCTGATACCATGTGTGTGTGTGTGTGTTTGGAGGCTACGCTTGCTGATACCATGTGTGTGTGTGTGTGTTTGGAGGCTAAGCTTGCTGATACCGTTTGTGTGTGTGTGTGTGTGTTTAGAGGCTAAGCTTGCTGATACCATGTGTGTATTTGGAGGCTAAGCTTGCTGATACCATTTGTGTGTGTGTGTGTTTAGAGGCTAAGCTTGCTGATACCGTTTGTGTGTGTGTGTGTGTTTAGAGGCTAAGCTTGCTGATTCCATGTGTGTATTTGGAGGCTAAGCTTGCTGATACCATGTGTGTGTGTGTGTTTGGAGGCTAAGCTTGCTGATACCATGTGTGTGTGTGTTTGGAGGCTAAGCTTGCTGATACCATGTGTGTATTTGGAGGCTAAGCTTGCTGATACCATGTGTGTATTTGGAGGCTAAGCTTGCTGATACCATGTGTGTATTTGGAGGCTAAGCTTGCTGATACTGTTTGTGTGTGTGTGTGTGTTTAGAGGCTAAGCTTGCTGATACCATGTGTGTATTTGGAGGCTAAGCTTGCTGATACCATTTGTGTGTGTGTGTTTAGAGGCTAAGCTTGCTGATACCGTTTGTGTGTGTGTGTGTGTTTAGAGGCTAAGCTTGCTGATTCCATGTGTGTATTTGGAGGCTAAGCTTGCTGATACCATGTGTGTGTGTGTTTGGAGGCTAAGCTTGCTGATACCATGTGTGTGTGTGTGTTTGGAGGCTAAACTTGCTGATACCATGTGTGTGTGTGTGTTTGGAGGCTAAGTTTGCTTACACCGTGTGTGTACTCACCTATTTTTACTCACCTGTTTAAATAATAATAGGGGGTGTGTACCACCTCTGGTGCAATTGTAGGGACCCAAAGCCTTGAAGAAAATAAAGAGTATTCAGAGAAGACCTTGTGGATTCTCACTGAACACTAATCTTTTCTTCTCCTACCACCCCTCTTATTTTGTTTTATGCTGTATTCTATTATATATCATATAAATACATAGCCAAATGGCAATATTTATTATGTCTATACAAAAAGAAGACATCAACTTTATTTTTTTTCTCTCCTTTGTTTCTATGTGGATTTTGTTGTGACTAATGATTCTCCTCCTTTCCCATCAACAGGTCTTCCTCACTTGGCTTGCTCGGCTTTTGTGTTACTGTGAGGGTGCCATCATCGTTTACCCTTCAAGACTGACTCATGCTGGCATTGCATTTGTGGACTTCCCTTCACAGTAAACAGTCCTTCTCCATATGGTGATTGTCCAGGGCAAGCAGGGTGTGACTGCCATCTTGGAGAAGCAGGGTCTTTTAATATGAAGAATCTTCCGTCTTCTCTACTTACGCCAGCTTGTGCCAGCCTTGCATTCTTGTTACTTCATGGCCCTTGGGCCTTTTTTATTTATTTTACATAATAATTTTTTTATTAATACCCGTGTTTCACAAGAGATCCTTAACATTTTAAGCACCAATTGTATTGACTAATGTACGTCTTGTAACCTTTAAGACATAAATAGACAAGACATAGATAAATGAGTGAATAATACTGAGTGACTAGGTTAGGGCGAGGAACATAGTACAGTGTCTGACTTTGGAAGAATGCCTACTGTTTTAGAAACCTTATTGCCATGATCATAATCGTATGGATTAAAAAGCATTTGTTGTCACTCCTACACTGTGGCTTGTTGAGCTTGAAACCTTTGCTCCTTGTTCGTGTTACATCTGACCTTTTGAAGAAATTGTATGAATCAATATCCTCCAAATTGTTCAGTATTTTAAAGGTTTCGCTCTATTACTCTCTCATTTGCATATATCTAAGCATATAGATTTAGATTAGATTTTTTATTCAGGTAAAGGTACATACATTGCAGATGAGTTACAAAGGGAAAGACAATGACTAGAGTTCACTAGCTCTATTGGAAGAGAAACGTCTGCAAGACAAGTGTGGGCAAAAATTAAGGTAGCTAAGGGGAGCAGAGCCCGGCCTGCGGCTCACAACTACCCCCAGGGTAAGGCTGAAGAACTAATTCACAAGTGGAGTGATGCAGCATCATCCTCCTCCCTCCCTGCAGAAGTAAGCAGGGAACAGCTCCTCCGACATAATGACAGAAGGATTAGGATAAAAAGAGCACAATCTAGTGATGACGAGTATGGGGAACCAATTACAGCCAAGGAAGTAAAGGGGGCTATGAAAAGGGTAAAAGTACAGCACCTGGTGAAGATGGCGTCACCTACGACATACTCAATGCACTGTGTGAAGTGTCTGGCAATCCACTACTCCACCTGTTTAACAAGTCATTCCTATGTGAAGTGTTGCCCACACAATGGAAACATGCAATAATGGTCCCAATACCGAAACCCAATGACCCTGGCAATTACAGAACTATCAGTCTCATATAATGCACTTGGAAGATGCTTGAAAGGATCATCCTAAACCGACTATTGCACAAAATAGCAGGTTAGGGGAGGGGTCAATGGATTTGTTAAAGGACGGAGCACAGCAAACTATAGTTAATTACCTTGCTAATGATACAGCTAAGTACTCCCAATAAACTCGCTCCTCGGGGCAAAATTTTAAAATTTGAAATACAATACCTAAAGCCACTAATACGCATAGCGTTTCGGGCAAGTATATACGAAGTAAAACCCAAACAAAGAACTGACTCCGTAGGACCCATAAAAGATGAGACTAACAATTTTAGTTGTATGATAAAAGGGCGGCAAACACTCTCAATGAATACCTAGCATCAGTGTTCACACTAGAAAGCTTGAATGACATCCCATCACCAACACAAATGTTTGTCGGAGGTAAGGAGAATGAATTAAGAGAAATACCAATTACACGTGACACAATCAGGAAGAGCATTGACAAACTAAAAGACTCAGAAGCCCAAAGTGTAAATGGATTTAAGTCCCAAGTCGTAAAGGAACTGGCAAATTAATTGGGTGGTTGTAGGTAGGAGCTGCCTCGTATGGGCCGGTGGGCCTTCTGCAGTTGCCTTTGTTCTTGTGTTCTTGTGTTCTTATGTTGAGTAGCAACATTTGCAAATTTGCAGATGATACAAAAATAGGTAGGGAAATTAACACGGAAGAAGACTCACTATCACTTCAAGTTGATCTAAATAGGGTTTTGAAATGGTCAAAAGATTGACAGATGCAGTTTAATGCTGATAAATGTAAAGTTTTGAGACTAGGTAATGATGATAGTTACAAGATACGAGCTAGATGGTGTTGAGATTGCGAAGTCGGATTGTGAAAGGGATCTGGGAGTTATGATTAGTAAGAATTTAAAACAAAAGGATCAATGCATGAATGCTCGTAATAAGGCAAATAGGACACTGGGATTTATTAATTGAAGCGTTAGTAACAAGACACCTGGTGTGGTTCTTCAGCTATATCTTGCTCTGGGGCCGGATTCAGGAAGGTACTTACGAAGGTTTTTCCTCTTAGCTAAGAGCGTTTTCCGTCTTAGCGCCTTCGTGGCGGCTACGTCTGTATTCAATTAACTACTGTAAGTGGAAAAACCTTCGTAAGTTCATTCCGGGATTTAAGTGTGGTTTCGACCACTCGTAGCTTTACGTAAACTGGATATAAGTCATTTTTTCTCTACTACATAACACTGGGATCGATTTATGATATTGGAACATGACCAAAATATTATAGCTGGTGAATCTAGTGAAGAGGAGTCCTTCGTGTTAGTTATATATGCATTCTCTGCTTGAAACTTGAAGTAAATATGTGTTTGATGATAGTAGAATTAGTTCTATAATAGCAAGATATTATACCAGTAGTTATTAAGTAAA
Source organism: Procambarus clarkii (assembly GCF_040958095.1). Lineage (NCBI taxonomy): Eukaryota > Metazoa > Arthropoda > Malacostraca > Decapoda > Cambaridae > Procambarus > Procambarus clarkii. The sequence goes on along the minus strand of NC_091162.1, from coordinate 47,309,138 downwards.
TAAACACTGGTGAACATGAAATATGAGAGAAGGTGATGAGCCCTGCCTGATGGGATCATTTACTATCACCAAATGCCCCTGTTCACCTAGTAGTAAGGGTGTACCTTAGCTATACATACCCATTTCTAATTTATTTAGTTTGGTTTTATTTTGAAATTAAATCTGGGTGAGACATAAAATAAAAATATGCTGCACAAATGATGTTAGGTAAGGAAAAGGGTAAAAATGTCAAAAACTTTATTCATTGAATACTTAAAGCTATAATTATGACTATATAGACTATTAAAAAGAGAAAGGGAAGTAGGGGTCCAAGACCTCTTCCTGTTATACAATTTGGGTGTGGAACAAGTAATTATCAAAAGAAGGCACCATGCTGGGAAGGCTATGAAGCAGTAAGGCAGTGAGGTGAGGCAGCTACTTATTTGAGAAATGCTTATTTTATTTACCTTATAAGCTGAGGCAACTTATTTTATTTGAGGAATACTCAGCTGATTCCTCTACATTTAGCATGGAACAAATTTGTGTCCAAGACCTCTTCCTGTTACTCAATTTGGCTGTGTGTAACCAAACTAGAAGTGCTCTACAAATCAAGGGACCCAGAATGTGGAATGACCTCCCGAATCATGTCAAAGGCTGTACCTCTCTCAACCAGTTTAAGAGTTAAACCAAGTACTGCCTAATTAACTCCATGTAACCTAACTTACCTCCTAAATGTCAACCCATGTCTTGCTATTTTTTAAACAACGCTGTTCACCAACATGTGCAATTGCTGATTTATGCTATGTTAACCCCCTTTTTGTATTTTTTATTCCTTCTATCAACACAATTTATACCTAATCCCGATTACTATTAAGTTTTAGTCTGTGTTTTTTTCCCCCCACACCTTGCCCGAAATGCTATGAGTATTAGTGGCTTTAGGTATTGTATGTACTAGCTCTGCCTATAAATCCAACATTATGTTTGTATATCAACTGTATGTACTTTTCCTGAATAAAATGTATTTATTATTTATTTTTTAATCAGTAAGTATTAAAAGAAGGCACCAAGCTGAGAAGGCTATGTAGCACCATTGTGTGTAGTTATGATTAGACCAAATAAACCAAACTTTTAATAAACCATAAACCAAATTTTTTTTTAACAAATAATGCACCTGTATGGGAAAACAAATCCTGTCAGCTGTAAAAATATTGATGCAGTTATTTAAATGAAAAATATAATGAAAGAAATATTACTGGTTTATTTTTATCCTATCTTTTTGTACTGTACAGTATATCCAAGGAAGTGAAAAATTGAGACATAATGCACAATTTAATGAATGATTAGCATGGATTAGCAGTTCAAAAGAAATATGACTTGTATTACATATCAACATGAGATCTTAATGATCCATGGTCAACATGATTTAATAAGGATAATACAGTACTGTATTTGTAATAATACAAACTATAATTTAAAATCTTTATAACTGATTTTTTTTTATTAAGAAGATTAGGTATACACAGCAATGTGTTGCTTCCCTATTCTGTATAAAGGACCACACAGTGTAGATCAAAAACCGCTACAAGCTCACCCAACATCCTCACCTCACAGGATGGCCAGTCATACATGGAATTAGGAGAGAACAAAATACTTAATGCTGATCTATTAGCCTCCACTGGCAAAATCTGGGTGCAGCACAAGAATATCTTCCAATATTCCTGAGTGTATGAAGTAATTACAGAGCTCAAAATACCTCATACCATTTGGTATGAAGTCACTGATAACAGGACAATCACAGATATAGTGTTGGAGAGTATGTTCTCAAGTAGGACTGAAAACAGATGCTTTTTTTCCACTAAGAGGGCTATAAACCCATGGAACCGCCTACCCGCTGAAGCCGTAAATGCCAAATTCCAGCTAAAAAATATCATTAAGACAATTGGCGGGCCCTTTAACAAGCCGCCGGCTTTCTGTCCTCTTCGAGGTCACTAGATAGTTAGTGGCCCTTGGGTAAATTCAGTAAATATATACAATAATTGTCAGCGCATCTTCCGAGCAACAAGGACAGCTACACAGTATCTCTTAGAATGACGTAGGTAAACAACAAATGTAACATATTTGTTTACTACAATGTCGGTGCTGGCTGTAGAAGTTGAAAAAACATTGTTTTACTTCGAAATATACTAATTTTATAAGAAAATTCGACGTAAATAGGAGGCAGTAGAGCTCCGATAAGCCAGCGCTAAATCTTCAATATGAAGAATGTTGCTGCTCTCTGATTGGCCAAACGAAACACAGTAGTGACCTCTATCGGCACGCAGGTGAACCAACAATTTTCTTCCTAAGTATACCTTATTGAATCGCACCTAAGCATCTTCTTAGGGCGCACTTAGGAACCTTCGTAGCAAACCCACTTACGAAGAAATACACAGAGCTTCCTGAATCTAGGTCCTGGTTAGGCCCCATTTACATTATGCAGTTCAGTTTTGGTCGCCATATTATAGAATGGATATAAATTCACTTGAACGTGTCTAGAGTAGGATGACTAAGTTAATTCCCCAAAATAGAAATCTTTTATATGAAGAAAGATTAACAAAGCCTAAATTGCATTCACTGGAAAAGCGAAGAGTTAGGGGTGATATGATAGAGGTTTACAAGTGGATGAATGGACATAACAAAGGGGATATTAGTAGGGTATTAAAAGTATCAACACATGACAGAACACAAAACAATGGGTATGAATTGGATAAGTTTAGATTTAGGAAAGACTTGGGTAAATACTGGTTTGGCAACAGGGTTGTTGATTTGTGGAACCAATTACCGCGTAACGTGGTGGAGGTGGGGTCCCTCGATTGTTTCAAGCGTGGGTTGGACATGTATATGAGTGGGTTTGCGTGGTTATAGATAGGAGCTGCCTCGTATGGGCCAATAGGCCTTCTGCAGTTACCTTTATGCTCTTAATTCACTATGCTTGCCAGTGAAACTCCTTTTCAGAAAATCGCTGGACCATGGAATAGTTCCCCTAGTAATAGTTGAAGGTGATGTAGTGATCGAGTAATCCTTATACTCCATTATCTCATCATCATAATGGCATAACTAATTACACAAGCATTAATCCTATCCCTATTTACAGGTAACGGTTTTCCACCCTTCTATATCTTACTGTGAGGTGTCGTCACCGTACATAAGCAAGCGACTTGAGAATAGCACATTACGGGCTATTCATGCCCGTGCCACCTCTTGGGTGGCTTAATCTTTATAAATAAATCAGAATAGCACACACCATTTGGTCCGGGAGCCATCTCCCGTCACGCAGGGTGCAGTTGCGCCTCCACAGATCTCCAGTATCACCTTTTGATACTGGTAATGGCTCAAAAGGGCCACCACTTACGGGGTATTCATGCCCGTGTCACCTCTTGGGTGGCTTAATCTTCATCAATCAATCGAATAGCACACAGTACAATCTCCAGTCAAGAATGTAGCACTCGGCGTGTACAGTTCTAATCGACCCAAGACGCTACAGCCTCGACACAGAGCAGACAGCAGACTACGACCGTTGTTCAGGTCCATGTAAACTACATCTACCCGAAGTCCTTCGTCTGAATAGCCAGTTACCAGTTACAGGAGATACTTTTTCACCCACAGAGTTATTAACTCATGGAACTGCCTACCCACCGAAGCGGTACGTGGCAAAACGATGCTGATTTTCAAAATATACCTGGAAAAGATCATTCCTCCCTACACCTGGGGGGTACCTTCGTTAAAGTAAAAAGGTATACAGAAATAACAAAGAAAATAGATATGAATACTATTACCTTCGATGTTAGTAGTAGTTGTGCAAGTGAGGAGAAAGAAAAAATATTACGGAGTTGGAAGGAAGTTTCTAAGGTACTCTCGTATCTCATGGAATGTGACGGACAGGGCAAAGGTAGTTTTATTATTAATCATGGATGAAAGTAGATTGATAATATTATCTTGGAACGTTAATTATTAAAAACTAGAGCGGTAGATGTACACTATTATACTCTTAGAGAGAATATTAACATAGTAGCACTCCAGGAAACTGGGGATAGGGATGGTAACATACTGAACATGAAGATGAACATGTTGAACATGAAGATGTTCAACTGCTGGGCGAGCCCTCTCCTACTCATCTGAGGGGAGGGAGATTAGATTATGCTTGTTTGATAAATGCTGAGGGCATAGAGGAGAATTGTCTTACTGTGGATGAAATGCTAAGAGATTTTGCATTACAAATACAGCTTAAACTAGATAAAAAGCATGCCTGCCTTCAGAGGAAAAGCTTAAAGTTTAATAAGGGAGAATTAAGGGGTCTTGTTGGTCATATTAAGTCTTGGTATGATACTTATAAGCCAGTTTCGGCAGAAGCATTTTATTAAGATTTAATTAAGGAGGTAGATGTATTTAATGCAACATTGAACCGGAAAACATCTGGTATAGAAAAGCATCCCCCCATAAAAGTGTGCGGAGAAGAGAAAGGAAATTTGGAGCAAGTATTGGCAGGAGTTTTCAGAGAAAGTTAGGAGTAACAAAATTGAAGGAAATCTGGCAAGACATAAATGAAATAAGGGGTAAAAAGCATAATTTTGTTGCACATCCTGACCCGTAAGGAATTGCAAAAGGTCTCGTAAATAAATGGGCGGAAGCTGCCAAACTTAGTTCATTTAATTACCCGCTGTAACGAGAGAGTCGTTTGATTCTTGGAAAGATCTAAGAAAGGATTTTATACTTACAGCAGGTAACAGTGGTGATGTCACTTGCGCAGGTATTACCAGAGAAGAACTAATAACGGCGATTAAAGTTGGGAAATCTACCGCCCCCTGGGGAGGATGGAGTAACTTATGAAATACTTAATGAACTTGCCATTATGACGAAAAGCCCGCTGTTAGACCTCTTTAATATTAGTTATAAAGAGGGCAGAATTCCCAGTAAATGAAAAAGAACTATGATCATCCTTATCCTTAAAGCCAATGGAGAGTACAGACCTGTGTCTTTAACCTCGTGTTTTTGTAAAATGATGGAGAGGATCATTTTAAATAAACTTTTGTATATAATAGGTGATCAGCTGTCTAATAATTTTTCGGGTTCCTCAGAGGAAAAAGTACCTCTGACTGTATTATTAAATGTCTAGCTAATGGTAATGATTATTATAGAATTTTTATTGATTTATAAGGAGCTTTTGATAAAGTCAACAAAGAGGTTATTTTATATGAATTAGCTGGTCTTGGTGTTGAAGGGAGATTATTGCGCTGGATAGGGGATTATCTTCAGGAAAGGAAGGCTCAGGTGTGGTATCAAGGTTGTATGGTTCAAGGTTCAAGGTATCAAGGTCAAGAACTCTGCACACCTCAGGGAGGAGTGTTGAGTCTCACCCTGTTTAATGTACTAATGAATAAGATAGCATCTGAGAAATACTCAAATTGGGTAACTCCAATCATATATGCCGATGATATTTTGTTTCAAGGCAAAGATATTTCAAAGGTTCAAACAGTGTTGGACAATTTCGGAAACCAGTGTCACCATATGGGACTGGTGGTTAATGAAGACAAAACTAAAGTTTGAATGTAGAAGTCGGAGGCCCATTATATTGGAAATAAACGGTAAAAATATAGAGAGTTAATATATATAAATATTTAGGCATATATGTTGGATATACCCATGAGAGTTTGGAAACTGAGATGAACAGACTGTTGAGTCAATGTCGGAAGAGATTACAACCTCTGAAGGCCTTGGCATGCTGTGGAAAGGAGTGGGAGTCCAAGTGCTACGAATGATGTACTTGAGTACTGTAAGATTTCTTATTGATTATGCTGCACCTGTCATTTCTTGTTTTGGTAAAGGTAGGATGGGCAAGTTGGAGAAGATACAAATTGAAGCCGTTGGGGGTCGTTGTGAGCCGCTGCTACCTGAATTTTTGCCCACACTTGTCTTGCAGACGTTTCTCTTCCAATAGAGCTAGTGAACTCTAGCCATTGTCTTTCCCTTTGTAACTCATCTGCAATGTATGTACCTTTACCTGAATAAAAAATCTAATCTAAATCTATATGCTTAGATATATGCAAATGAGAGAGTAATAGAGCGAAACCTTTAAAATGCTGAACAATTTGGAGGATATTGATTCATACAATTTCTTCAAAAGGTCAGATGTAACACGAACAAGGAGCAAATGTTTCAAGCTCAACAAGCCACAGTGTAGGAGTGACAACAAATGCTTTTTAACCCATACGATTATGCTCTTGGCAATAACGTTTCTAAAACAGTAGGCATTCTTCCAAAGTCAGACACTGTACTATGTTCCGCGCCCTAACCTAGTCACTCAGTATTATTCACTCATTTATCTATGTCTTGTCTATTTATGTCTTAAAGGTTACAAGACGTACATTAGTCAATACAATTGGTGCTTAAAATGTTAAGGATCTCTTGTGAAACACGGGTATTAATAAAAAAATTTATTATGTAAAATAAATAAAAAAGGCCCAAGGGCCATGAAGTAACAAGAATGCAAGGCTGGCACAAGCTGGCGTAAGTAGAGAAGACGGAAGATTCTTCATATTAAAAGACCCTGCTTCTCCAAGATGGCAGTCACACCCTGCTTGCCCTGGACAATCATCATATGGAGAAGGACTGTTTACTGTGAAGGGAAGTCCACAAATGCAATGCCAGCATGAGTCAGTCTTGAAGGGTAAACGATGATGGCACCCTCACAGTAACACAAAAGCCGAGCAAGCCAAGTGAGGAAGACCTGTTGATGGGAAAGGAGGAGAATTATTAGTCACAACAAAATCCACATAGAAACAAAGGAGAGAAAAAAAATAAAGTTGATGTCTTCTTTTTGTATAGACATAATAAATATTGCCATTTGGCTATGTATTTATATGATATATAAAAGAATACAGCATAAAACAAAATAAGAGGGGTGGTAGGAGAAGAAAAGATTAGTGTTCAGTGAGAATCCACAAGGTCTTCTCTGAATACTCTTTATTTTCTTCAAGGCTGTGGGTCCCTACAATTGCACCAGAGGTGGTACACACCCCCTATTATTATTTAAACAGGTGAGTAAAAATAGGTGAGTACACACACGGTGTTAGCAAACTTAGCCTCCAAACACACACACACACACATGGTATCAGCAAGCTTAGCCTCCAAACACACACACACACATGGTATCAGCAAGCTTAGCCTCCAAACACACACACACATGGTATCAGCAAGCTTAGCCTCCAAATACACACATGGTATCAGCAAGCTTAGCCTCTAAACACACACACACACACACAAACGGTATCAGCAAGCTTAGCCTCTAAACACACACACACAAATGGTATCAGCAAGCTTAGCCTCTAAACACACACACACAAATGGTATCAGCAAGCTTAGCCTCTAAACACACACACACACACAAACGGTATCAGCAAGCTTAGCCTCCAAACACACACACACACACACACACACACACACACACACACACACACACACACACACACACACACATGGTATCAGCAAGCTTAGCCTCCAAACACACACACACACACACATGGTATCAGCAAGCTTAGCCTCCAAACACACACACACACATGGTATCAGCAAGCTTAGCCTCCAAACACACACACACACATGGTATCAGCAAACTTAGCCTGAAAACACACACACACACACATGGCATCAGCAAGCTTAGCCTCCAAACACACACACACACATGGTATCAGCAAGCTTAGCCTCCAAATACACACATGGTATCAGCAAGCTTAGCCTCTAAACACACACACACACACACAAACGGTATCAGCAAGCTTAGCCTTCAAAAACACACACACACACATGGTATCAGCAAGCTTAGCCTCCAAACACACACACACATGGTATCAGCAAGCTTAGCCTCCAAACACACACACACATGGTATCAGCAAGCTTAGCCTCCAAACACACACACACAGAAAATGGGGACATTGAAACAGTTGATAAACTTGATTTCAAGAGAGAGAGGTCACTATGGGGAACTTCAAAATTTTTTTAATAAGTAACTAGGCAGACTTGTTGCTAGACAGGGAAGTAAATTAAATGTATGCCAAATTTTGCAAAATATACAATGAAGGCACACAAACATTCATACCAAAACAGAGATGTAGGGCCAGAAAACAGGATTGGTTCAATAGAAATTGAGAGAGGGCCACAGACCAAAAGACACAAAAATGGAATGAAAGACATTGAAAAACTACAAGCAGATGTCAACAAAGTTTTCGATTGGTCAGCAGAAAATAACATGATGTTTAACAGTGATAAATTTCAGGTATGGCAAAAATGAGGATCTGAAACATAATACAGGGTACAAAACACAATCGAATCTTCCCATAGTAGAAAAACAGCATGTCAAGGATTTGGGAATAATGATGTCCGACGATCTAATGTTTAGGGAGCATAACCAAGCAAATATTGCGTCAGCCAGAAAAATGATCGGATGGATTATGAGAACTTTCAAATCCAGGGATCCCATCACAATGGTTGTACTCTTCAAGTCACTTATGTTGTCCCGTCTCGAGTACTGCTCAGTATTCACTTCCCCCTTCAGAGCAGGAGAGATTGCTGAAATAGAGGGAATACAGAGAACATATACGGCACGCATAGACGAGATAAAACACCTAAATTATTGGGATCGTCTCAAAGCTCTCCAAATGTACTCTCTAGAAAGGAGACGAGAGAGATACCAAATAATATACACATGGAAGATACTGGAGGGCCAGGTCCCAAATCTACACAGTAAAATAACAGCGTACTGGAGTGAACGATATGAAAAAAAATGCAAGATTGAACCAGTGAAGAGCAGAGGTGCCACAGGCACAATCAGAGAGCACTGTATAAACATCAGAGGTCCGCGGTTGTTCAACGTCCTCCCAGCGACTATAAGGAATATTGCCTGAACAACCGTGGACATCTTCAGGAGAAAACTGGACTGTTTTCTAAGAGAAGTTCCAGATCAGCCGGGCTGTGGTGGGTATGTGGCCCTGCGGGCCGCTCCAAGCAACAGCCTGGTGGACCAAACTCTCACAAGTCGAGCCTGGCCTCGGGCCGGGCTTGGGGAGTAGAAGAGCAGAACCTCATCAAGCAGGTATCAACATAGAAAGAAGCCAAACCCCCAATCATACCAGCGATACAAAGATGCGAGAAACAACTATACAGCAGTAAGGGGAGAGGCAGAAAGAAATTTTTAAAAAGGGATAATGGATAAATGTAAAACAGAACTGGACATATTCTACAAATTCATAAACAACAAATTGCAGGTAATGGACAATATCCAGAGGTTGAAAATAGGAAACAGATTCACAGAAAATGATAATGCAATGTGTGAAACATTAAACCAAAAGTTCCAAAGTGTGTTTATACAAAATGAAATCTTAAGAGAACCAGACACAATAAGAATTTATGAGAACATCATAGAGCGTATAGAGGTGTCTAGAGATGAGGTGGAAAATATGCTAAAGGAGCTAAGTAAGAACAAAGCAGTTGGTCCAGATGGAGTTTCACCATGGGTTCTGAGAGAATGTGCATCTGAGCTCAGCCTTCCACTTCACCTGATCTTTCAGGCATCCCTGTGTACAGTAGTCATAGCAAACATGTGGAAAAAGGCTAACATAGTTCCAATCTACAAAAGTTGCAACAGGAAAGACCCCACCCCTCTCAGTTATAGACCTGAATCATTGACAAGTGTAACAGTGAAAAGATTGAAAAAAAATATTAAAAACTAAATGGGTAGAACACCTGGAGAGAAATTATATAATATCACACAGACAGTATTGTTTTCGATCTGGAAGATCCTGTGTATCGAATTTACTCAGTTTCTATGATTGAGCCACAGAGATTTTAAAGGAAAAAGGTAGTTGGGTCGACTGCATCTATCTAGACATAAAAAAGGCTTTCGAGAGAGTTCCACATAAGAGGTTGTTCTGGAAACTAGAAAATTTTGGATGGGTGACAGGTAAGCTTCTAACATGGATGAAAAATTTTCTGACTGATAGAAAAATGAGGGCAGTAATCAGAGGCAATCGGACTGGAGAAGTGTCACAAGTGGAGTACCACAGTACATGCACCAGAAATGTTCATTGTCTACATAAATGATCTACCAGTTGGAATACAGAATTATATAAACATGTTTGCTGATGATGCTAAGATAATGGGATGGATAAGAAATTTAGATGATTGTCATGCCCTTCAAGAAAACCTGGACAAAATAAATATATGGAGCACCACTTGGCAAATGAAATTTAATATGAATCAATGCCATGTTATGGAAAGTGGAATAGAACATAGATCCCACACAACCTACAAATTATGTGAGAAATCTTTATATAATTCTGATAAAAGAAAGAGGTCTAGGGTTGATTCTAGATAGAAAACTATCACTTGAGGCCCACATAAAGAACGTTGTGTGAGGAGCCTATGCCACGCTTTCTAACTTCAGAATTTCGTTTAAATACATGGATGGCGAAATACTAAAGCCTCCAATACTTTGTTTGGAGGTTTCCACACTGCAGTCTACACAAAGGAAACAAACATAGGAATGTGCCTAAATGCCAACAGCGACTGCCCTGACAGGTACAAGAGGAGTGTTGTTAACGCATACGTCGACCGTGCTCTCAGCCACAGCTCAGAATGGAAGCAAGTCGACGAAGAACTCTGTAGGGTAAGGCAGGTTCTAGTCAATAACGGCTTCTCCAATGGTTTCATCGAAGACATCATAAGAAGGAAAGTGAAAAGCCATGCAACCTCCGAAGAGACAACTAACACAACACCTATACCCCCTATTAGACTATTTTACAGGAACTTCTTTTCCACAGCTCATAAAACAGAGGAAAGGGTCCTGAAAGATATTGTTAATAGAAACGTTATCCCTACAGACAAAAATCAGAGGATACAACTGACGATTTACTATAAAACCAGAAAAACGGCCAGCCTACTCATGAGAAACTCTCCAGACACGAAACAGAACGCTTTAAAAGAGACTAACGTCGTCTATGCCTTCAAATGCCCACTTGGGGACTGTAAGCTCCAAAAAACCCAGTATATAGGCAAGACAACAACATCTCTTTCTAGGCGTTTAACGATGCATAAACAACAGGGCTCCATTAAGGAACATATAATCTCTTCCCATAACCAAACCATCGCCAGAGAAATCCTAGTAAACAACACAGAAATCATCGATAGATACAGCGATAGCAGGCGGCTCGACGTTTGCGAGGCACTACACATCAAGAAGTCAACACCAGCAATCAACAGCCAATTATTGCACAACTATATTCTACCCACCTCAAGACTCCGCTCCAATATAGAAGCATCAAGAAATATGGACCAATAGGCTTTCTACAAACACTTCTATTCAATATCCATTGTTTCGTGTTCTGTCTTGTGTTGATACTTTTAATACCCTATTAATATCCTCTAATGCCACATCATCCTTCCCACCTTACTCAAATGTAATGCCACATCACCCTTCCCACCTCACTCAAATGTAGATATAAAATCAGGGAAACGCAAGTTCTAATCAGTTGTGTATTTGTGAAGTCTTTGAAAATGTAATAAGTTTTACGAAACGCGCCCGTGTCGCGTCAGACTAGAAATAAAAATGAATTTTGGAGAAGTGATTTTTGATTTACCTCCAACAGTGAAGCATAATGTACGAAAGATTGAGAAAATTCGTGTTAGAATTATTAATCTTACTTTTTCGGTCATATTTAATAAAATATATATATATATATATATATATATATATATATATATATATATATATATATATATATATATATATATATATATATATTATATATATATATTATATATATATATATATATATATATATATATATATATATATATATATATATATATATATATATATATATATATATATATATATATATATTATATATCCTGCCTGAAATGCTGCATGTACTAGTGGCTTTACAAGATAGTTCTTATAAAGATAGCATTTTGTGGTTATTCTCTATATCTGGTTCACCTAACAGTAAATAAGTACCTGGGTGTTAGACAGCTGCTATGGGCTGCTTCTTAGGGATGTGTGTGTGTGTTTGTATTCATGTTGAATTTTACAAAGTAGGAAGAGATGTTTGTAAAAAAAAAAAATCAAATATTTTTGAAAGTATAAGTAGATTTGATATTTTTCTTTAATTGTTTATGTCTACTGTCTCGCCTCCTTTATAAAATGGCATCATTCTTTTGCTTTTTTAAGGATATCAGGAAAAGTAAGGCACTCCAGAGATTTGTTAACTCCTTCCTAGTGTTGCCTAGCCCAGCCCAGCCTAGACAAGGCAGGCTGGGCATCCTAGCCTCACGCAGCTTAGCCCCAACCTACATGTAGCATCCCAGTCCATCCTAAGTGATCATTACCTTACTGGCTGTGTTTTCTCTTCAGCCCTGAATGTAATGTGGTGGAACATAAGCAGATACATATCAGGTCTTAGAGAATCTGTACTTCATACATTTCTTAATAATGTCTCACAAATATTTAAATAATTAAAAAAAAATTGTATATTAACTTCATATTATTCTTGCAATTTATTTTTGCATTTTTTTTATACAAAATTTACATTTTAAAAGATTACCTCTATTTTTAGATTGATGACTTGAAGACTACAGTGCCATCCACAGCAAATCATGGTCTTAAAATATCTCCTAGCAATGACGAGACCAATTTTCACAGAGATCAAATTTTTGCTAAGCAGTAGTCACAGGTAAATATATTATATATATATAAAATTAACTACTTCATTGCTCAAAGCACCTTTAGACATTCTGAGAGTTGTGCTATTTTATTAATTATTTAATTAGGTTATTTTTTAATGTTTTCATTACTTTTTTTGTTTTGAAATATAAATTGTTGAGTTTTGAAACATTTTGACAATAACTATACCTGAATATTTATAAACAAAAAAATACCAGAACTATGTCCTTGACAATTGCACTAAGAAGTCTTTGCCAAAATCAGGTGCTCAGTGCAGTAGTTAAAAACTTAAAAGTTGTACCACCTATGGTGCAAGATTAGGGACCCATAGCCTCAGAGAAGAAAATAAAGAGTACTCAGAGAAGGCCATGAATAATAGGCAGGCTGTTTGTGTGTTTCGACGGTAAGCTTGCTGACACCATATGTAATTACCTAAGTGTAGTTACAGGATTAGAGCTACGCTCGTGGTGTCTCGTCTACCCAGCACTCTTTGTCACATAATGCTTTGAAACTACTGACGGTCTTGGCCGCCACCAATTTCTCATTTAACTTTTTCCAACCGTGTACCACTCTGTATGCGAAAGGAAATTTTTGTATATTTCTTTGGCATCTTTGTTTAGTTAGTTTAAATCTATGACCTTTTGTTCTTGAAGTTCCAGGTCTCGGGAAATCTTCCCTATCGATTTTATCAATTCCTGTTACTATTTTGTACATAGTGATTTTATCACCTCTTTTTGTTGTCTTCTAGTTTTGGCATATATAATGCCTCTGACCTCTCCACATAGCTCTTGCCCTTTAGTTCTGGGAGCCACTTAGTAGCATGTCTTTGCACCTTTTCCAGTTTGTTGATGTGCTTCTTAAGTTATGGGCACCACACAACCGCTGCATATTCTAGCCTTGGCCGAACAAAACTCGTGAACAATTTCTTTAGTATTTCGCCATCCATGTATTTAAACGAAATTCTGAAGTTAGAAAGCGTGGCATAGGCTCCTCACACAACGTTCTTTATGTGGGCCTCAAGTGATAGTTTTCTATCTAGAATCAACCCTAGACCTCTTTCTTTTATCAGAATTATATAAAGATTTCTCACATAATTTGTAGGTTGTGTGGGATCTATGTTCTATTCCACTTTCCATAACATGGCATTGATTCATATTAAATTTCATTTGCCAAGTGGTGCTCCATATATTTATTTTGTCCAGGTTTTCTTGAAGGGCATGACAATCATCTAAATTTCTTATCCATCCCATTATCTTAGCATCATCAGCAAACATGTTTATATAATTCTGTATTCCAACTGGTAGATCATTTATGTAGACAATGAACATTTCTGGTGCATGTACTGTGGTACTCCACTTGTGACACTTCTCCAGTCCGATTGCCTCTGATTACTGCCCTCATTTTTCTATCAGTCAGAAAATTTTTCATCCATGTTAGAAGCTTACCTGTCACCCATCCAAAATTTTCTAGTTTCCAGAACAACCTCTTATGTGGAACTCTCTCGAAAGCCTTTTTTATGTCTAGATAGATGCAGTCGACCCAACTACCTTTTTCCTTTAAAATCTCTGTGGCTCAATCATAGAAACTGAGTAAATTCGATACACAGGATCTTCCAGATCGAAAACAATACTGTCTGTGTGATATTATATAATTTCTCTCCAGGTGTTCTACCCATTTAGTTTTTAATATTTTTTTTCAATCTTTTCACTGTTACACTTGTCAATGATTCAGGTCTATAACTGAGAGGGGTGGGGTCTTTCCTGTTGCAACTTTTGTAGATTGGAACTATGTTAGCCTTTTTCCACATGTTTGCTATGACTACTGTACACAGGGATGCCTGAAAGATCAGGTGAAGTGGAAGGCTGAGCTCAGATGCACATTCTCTCAGAACCCATGGTGAAACTCCATCTGGACCAACTGCTTTGTTCTTACTTAGCTCCTTTAGCATATTTTCCACCTCATCTCTAGACACCTCTATACGCTCTATGATGTTCTCATAAATTCTTATTGTGTCTGGTTCTCTTAAGATTTCATTTTGTATAAACACACTTTGGAACTTTTGGTTTAATGTTTCACACATTGCATTATCATTTTCTGTGAATCTGTTTCCTATTTTCAACCTCTGGATATTGTCCATTACCTGCAATTTGTTGTTTATGAATTTGTAGAATATGTCCAGTTCTGTTTTACATTTATCCATTATCCCTTTTTAAAAATTTCTTTCTGCCTCTCCCCTTACTGCTGTATAGTTGTTTCTCGCATCTTTGTATCGCTGGTATGATTGGGGGTTTGGCTTCTTTCTATGTTGATACCTGCTTGATGAGGTTCTGCTCTTCTACTCCCCAAGCCCGGCCCGAGGCCAGGCTCGACTTGTGAGAGTTTGGTCCACCAGGCTGTTGCTTGGAGCGGCCCGCAGGGCCACATACCCACCACAGCCCGGCTGATCTGGAACTTCTCTTAGAAAACAGTCCAGTTTTCTCCTGAAGATGTCCACGGTTGTTCAGGCAATATTCCTTGCCTGAACCGCAGGCAGTTCCAAAGTTCCAAAGTGTGTTTATACAACGACAATCTTGCAACGTCGCTGGGAGGACGTTGAACAACCGCGGACCTCTGATGTTTATACAGTGCTCTCTGATTGTGCCTGTGGCACCTCTGCTCTTCACTGGTTCAATCTTGCATTTTTTTTCATATCGTTCACTCCAGTACGCTGTTATTTTACTGTGTAGATTTGGGACCTGGCCCTCCAGTATCTTCCATGTGTATATTATTTGGTATCTCTCTCGTCTCCTTTCTAGAGAGTACATTTGGAGAGCTTTGAGACGATCCCAATAATTTAGGTGTTTTATCTCGTCTATGCGTGCCGTATATGTTCTCTGTATTCCCTCTATTTCAGCAATCTCTCCTGCTCTGAAGGGGGAAGTGAATACTGAGCAGTACTCGAGACGGGACAACATAAGTGACTTGAAGAGTACAACCATTGTGATGGGATCCCTGGATTTGAAAGTTCTCATAATCCATCCGATCATTTTTCTGGCTGACGCAATATTTGCTTGGTTATGCTCCCTAAACATTAGATCGTCGGACATCATTATTCCCAAATCCTTGACATGCTGTTTTTCTACTATGGGAAGATTCGATTGTGTTTTGTACCCTGTATTATGTTTCAGATCCTCATTTTTGCCATACCTGAAATTTATCACTGTTAAACATCATGTTATTTTCTGCTGACCAATCGAAAACTTTGTTGACATCTGCTTGTAGTTTTTCAATGTCTTTCATTCCATTTTTGTGTCTTTTGGTCTGTGGCCCTCTCTCAATTTCTATTGAACCAATCCTGTTTTCTGGCCCTACATCTCTGTTTTGGTATGAATGTTTGTGTGCCTTCATTGTATATTTTGCAAAATTTGGCATACATTTAATTTACTTCCCTAGTTATAAAAAAAAATAGAAAAACTGGAACTTCGTCTGTGGTAAGGGTAAGGAGAAGACACACAAAACACAAGTAAACTTTAACAATGAAATTTTAATTACGTTAAATAAATCAAAACAGGAAAATAATGCACAAACAAATTCTTATAATAAAATCAATGAATCAAAATAATAAGAATACTTAAATGACACAATGAAAAGTTACGTTAAGGCAAAATAACAAGAAGTGCAATACAACAGTAAGTGGGAGGTGCTGGAATATTGGCTTAAAGCCACCACCTCTCTCAGTACACTCTAGAGTCTAGCTGGGAGGAGTGCTGGCTACGAAAGCACTGAACATTCTGAGGACTGATGTTGGGGCGACCCCAGACATCAGGTAGTATGGGGGGCGAGTGCAGGTGCAGCCAGACCGGCGACCAATCAGCGGAGCCGTAGCGATCAACGGGTGGTTTGGTGGTTTGGGTCCGAACAGGTGGCTGGCTGCATACGTTTTTGCTCACCCTGGCAAGCCTTGCTGGTGTTGTTGTCGTTGTTGGACATTTCTTCCATAGTCTTTTTATATAATTGTGAAGACGTAATTGTGGAGGGAAGAGCAGGCTCAATCTCTTGAAGGAGATTATCGTCACAATATATATATATATATATATATATATATATATATATATATATATATATATATATATATATATATATATATATATATATATATATTTAAATATATATATATTGTACCTAATAGCCAGAACGTCGTACTCGGCCTACTATGCAGGGCACGATTTGCCTAATAAGCCAAGTTTTCCTGAATTAATATATTTTCACTAATTTTTTTCTTATGAAATGATAAATATTTTTTTATTGGAGTTAAAATTAACGTAGATATATGACCGAACCTAACCAACCCTACCTAACCTAACCTAACCTATCTTTATAGGTTAGGTTAGGTTAGGTAGCCGAAAAAGTTAGGTTAGGTTAGGTTAGGTAGGTTAGGTAGTCAAAAACAATTAAATCATGAAAACTTGGCTTATTAGGCAAATCCGGCCTTGCATAGTAGGCTGAGAAGTGGATTCTGGCTACTAGGTACGACATATATATATATATATATATATATATATATGTCGTACCTAGTAGCCAGAACGCACTTCTCAGCCTACTATTCAAGGCCCGATTTGCCTAATAAGCCAAGTTTTCCTGAATTAATGTTTTTTCGACTACCTAACCTACCTAACCTAACCTAAGTTTTTCGGCTACCTAACCGAACCTAACATATAAAGATAGGTTAGGTTAGGTTAGGTAGGGTTGGTTAGGTTCGGTCATATATCTACGTTAATTTTAACTCCAATAAAAAAAAATTGGCCTCATACATAATGAAATGGGTAGCTTTATCATTTCATAAGAAAAAAATTTGAGAAAATATATTAATTCAGGAAAACTTGGCTTATTAGGCAAATCGGGCCTTGCATAGTAGGCTGAGAAGTGCGTTCTGGCTACTAGGTACGACATATATATATATATATATATATATATATATATATATATATATATATATATATATATATATATATATGTCGTACCTAGTAGCCAGAACTCACTTTTTGGCCTACTATTCAAGGCCCGATTTGCCTAATAAGCCAAGTTTTCCTGAATTAATATATTTACTATAATTTTTTTCTTATGAAATGATAAAGCAACCCTTTTCTCTATGTATGAGGTCAATTTTTTTTTTATTGGAGTTAAAATTAACGTAGATATATGACCGAACCTAACCAACCCTACCTAACCTAACCTAACCTATATTTATAGGTAAGGTTAGGTTAGGTAGCCAAAAAAAGCTAGGTTAGGTTAGGTTAGGTAGGTTAGGTAGACGAAAAAACATTAATTCATGAAAACTTGGCTTATTAGGCAAATCGGGCCTTGAATAGTAGGCTGAGAAGTGCGTTCTGGCTATTAGGTACGACATATATATATATATATATATATATATATATATATATATATATATATATATATATATATATATATATATATATGTCGTACCTAGTAGCCAGAACTCACTTCTCAGCCTACTACGCAAGGCCCGATTTGCCTAATAAGCCAAGTTTTCATGAATTAATGTTTTTTCGTCTACCTAACCTACCTAACCTAACCTAACCTAGCTTTTTTTGGCTACCTAACCTAACCTTACCTATATATATAGGTTAGGTTAGGTTAGGTAGGGTTGGTTAGGTTCGGTCATATATCTACGTTAATTTTAACTCCAATAAAAAAAAATTGACCTCATACATAGTGAAAAGGGTAGCTTTATCATTTCATAAGAAAAAAATTATAGTAAATATATTAATTCAGGAAAACTTGGCTTATTAGGCAAATCGGGCCTTGAATAGTAGGCTGAGAAGTGAGTTCTGGCTACTAGGTACGACATATATATATATATATATATATATATATATATATATATATATATATATATATATATATATATATATATATATATATATATATATATATAGCCAGTGCGTTCTGGCTACTAGGTACGACATATATATATATATATATAGCCAGTGCGTTCTGGCTACTAGGTACGACATATATATATATATATATATATATATATATATATATATATATATATATATATATATATATATATGTCGTACCTAGTAGCCAGAACGCACTTCTCAGCCTACTATGCAAGGCCCGATTTGCCTAATAAGCCAAGTTTTCCTGAATTAATATATTTTCTCTAATTTTTTTCTTATGAAATGATAAAGCTACCCATTTCATTATGTATGAGGTCAATTTTTTTTTATTGGGATTAAAATTAACGTAGGTATATGACCGAACCTAACCAACCCTACCTATCCTAACCTAACCTATCTTTATAGGCTAGGTTAGGTTAGGTAGCAGAAAAAGTTAGGTTAGGTTAGGTTAGGTAGGTTAGGTAGTCGAAAAACAATTAATTCATGAAAACTTGGCTTATTAGGCAAATTGGGCCTTGCATAGTAGGCTGAGAAGTGCGTTCTGGCTACTAGGTACGACATATATATATATATATGTCGACATATATATATATATATATATATATATATATATATATATATATATATATATATATATATATATATATATATATATATATATATATATATATATATTTATATTGTGACGATAATCTCCTTCAAGAGATTGAGCCTGCTCTTCCCTCCACATATACGTCGCAACAAATATATAAAACTACTATGGAAGAAATGTCCAACAACGACAACAACATCTCCAAGGTTTGCCAGAGCGCAAAACGTATGCAGCCAGGGTCACCTGCTCAGACTCAAACCGCCAAACTACCTGTCTTACTGCCGGCTCCTTGCCTGATTGGTCGCCGGTCTGGCTGCAACTGCACTCACCCCCCCATACTACTTGATGTCTGGGGCCGCCACGACCTCAGACCTCAGAATATTCCGTGCTTTCACAGTTAACACTTCTCCCTGCTAGACGTAAGCTTTAAGCGTACGTATACTGAGAGAGGTGATAGCTTAAAGCCAATATTCCAGCACCTTTCATATACTTGAATATTGCACTTCTTGTTATTTTGTCTTAACGTAACTTTTCATTGTGTCATTTAATTATTCTTATTGTTTTGATTGATTGATTTTATTATACGAATTTGTTTGACCATTTATTCATGTTTTATTTCTTTAACGTAATTAAAATTTCATTGTTAAAATTTACTTGTGTTTTGTGTGTCTTCTCCTTACCTTACCACAGACGAAGTTCCAGATTTTCTATTTTTTTTAATACTATGTGACGAGGCCATACCCCTAGCTTTGAACAGCCGAACACCAACGCGTTACCGTCACATATTATATGGGGGCCTGTCCTAGGAGCTTCACTCAGGTACTGGTGCCAAGTGGTAATTTATGGTAAGCGTATTTAACTTTGTTAACGTAGCTTTACTATTTTTCATATTCAATTTCGTTTTTTATAAGGTGCGGTGTATTGTGCATTACGAGAGTAACATATGGTGAAGGTGAGACAACTTTGGATTACGTGGTGACTGTAGGCCTCAGTCATACTCTTAATTGGTCATCTCTCCCTCCGTGTTATTACTCGTGTTTACCATCTTTGTCCCTTGAATATTTCTCATTTTTGACAGATCATCATATTGGTACCCTGGTACTGTGGTCTGCCCCGGGTCAAGAGTACCCAATCTTCTGCAATCTGACTGTAGGAGGACAAAGAGGGCCATAGTTCCTCTAGCTCGAACTTTAGTTGCTGAATTGGGACCTCAGCAGCAGTTCTCGTCACCAGTTGACACCTCGCACCCCTACACGTCAGTCAGAGATGATGATACATACAACGGTAGGGAATTTGCTTACTTTTTCAGAGCACAAAAGTTCGCTAATTCTGTAAGTATCATATTAAATTCAGTAGGAAAAACTTGCTTTATGTCCTATAGAGACTTGGCAAGGTATGCCTACATCCTTGGACTACCAATTTTACTTTTGAGGCAATTTACTGTTTCATTTGTTTTCGAAACTCTGTTTCATTTGTTAGTAGGATTTTCTTGCCCTTATCCTCTTACATGAGTACCGGGTACAAGATTTCCTGTGCCCTTGATTTAATTTAATCATTTAACATCTTTTACTTAACTTTAATTGTTAAAGATCCCACAGGATAGGTATCAGTTGCCACGTTGTCCTGTTTCTGACATTCACTATTGAATATTCGTGTACCTTTATTTGCTAATTTCACCATGTTTCGTCTCCAAGCTTTCCGTGCAAATCCAGCAGGTGAAATAGGGACTTTAAGTCGTGCCAAGAAGACTGAATTACAAACTCTTGCACATGAGTATCAACTAGAAGTTCCCTACCAAGCCAACAAAAATGACCTACACAACCTGTTGCTGGATTACTATTTAGAGCAAGGTAAGATAGACTCTGAAACTCATGAAACGTACTATATTGCAGAAAAAACTGATTTGGCAACGATGAAACTCAAATTGGAACTGGCCAAGATTGAGCGTGAGCAGCAAAGGGAAGCAGCTGCCATAAGAAGGGACGAACAAGAACGCGAAGCTGCCTTGAGGAGAGAAGAACACGAACGTGAGGTCGCATTACTCCGTGAACGTGAACGAGTACAGCTTGAAACACTCCAGGAGCGAGAACGCGTACAGTTTGAAACCAAACAACGCGAGTTGGAGATGCAACGCGAACATGACAAGCAACAAGCGACTCTGGCTCTTGAGTGTCGTCAACGCGAAATCGCCTTGGAAACTTCGCACTTCACTCAACGCCAACAAGCTACTGCCAATCTTCCCGTCAGTTTTAATATATCACATGCAAGTAAGTTAATGCCATCCTTTGTAGAAGAAGAAGTTGATGTGTTTTTCACCACCTTTAAAACCATTGCTAATCAACTCAGTTGGCCTGTCGACCAATGGGCCACACTTCTCAGAGTCCATCTTACAGGTAGAGCTGCAGTCACACTCAGTACTTTGGCGTCTGAGAATGACTACCACACTCTGAAACAAGCAGTGTTGGACGCCTACCTCCTCTCTACTGAAAGTTATAGAAGGAAATTCCGTGACCACCTGAAGGCAAGTACCACTACCTTCCTCGAGTTTGCTAACACGAAACGAAGGTATTTCATGAAATGGCTGGAAGCAGCACATGTCTTTACTTTTACAGAACTCGTCAACCTGATGCTTGTTGAAGAATTCTTGAGACGTGTGCCGCCTCCTGTCCGCCTCTACTTAGCAGATAAAGAAGAAACCGACTACCTGAAGTGTGCTAAGTCGGCTGACACTTACAGCCTCATCCACCGGCTGACACCCGAACCATCCTCCAGTAAGAAGTCGTGGTACAGTTACGAGAAAGTGAGCCCCGATCAAGCTGGTTCACAACTGTACTGCAAGTATTGTAGACTCTATGGACATACCATAGACAAGTGTGGTAAGTCTCAATACAAGGGAACCACTGACCAACAAAAACCCAAACCAACTCCTCCTAAGTCCGGTAAGCCTGTGATGAATGTTGGAGTTAATGTTAATGATCTTTCTCTTTTCAGTAACCACCTGTATACTGGAACTGTCTCTGCCAACGGTTCAAATCCGGAGGGACGTTTCAAATTGAAGATCTTGAGGGACACAGCGGCTCTTCAATCGATTATCTTGAAGTCGGCTGTGCCCAACATCACCTACACCGGAGAAACAGTCTTCATCACTGACCTCACTGCTACCACTCCATACCCTCTCGCCAGAGTCCACCTGGATTGTCCCTACGTGAACGGGGAAGTCCAAGTCGCCATCAGGGAAAAGCCTTTTCCCATGCCTGGAGTGCAACTTCTCCTAGGCAACGACTTGGCAGAAGACCTGCAACCGACCAACCTGATCGTCATGGACAAACCCCAGGTGTGTAACTCTGTGCCAAGTAACCCTATTCTAGAGTATGTTCCAGCAGAGGTTCAAGAGAGTGATGAAGTTTCTCCTCCGGTTCTCGTGACCACCCGTGCACAAGCTGCACGACCACAGCCAGCTGACTCTACTGCTACCGCTGTCCCTCAAGACCCTCAGAAACTCCCCCCGCATCTGACCAAGTTGGAGTTCCGTAAGTTGCAGAGGGAAGATCTTACTTTAACACCATTGTTTTTCCAGGCTGAGACTCAACCCGACAGTATTCCTGGGTTCTTCCTAGAGAACGACTTGCTCTACCGCAGATATAGACCCAGTAAACTGAAGGAGGAGGACGATTGGGCCAACATCGAACAACTTGTGATTCCCACCAGCCTGCGGCCCACTATTCTACACCTGGCCCACGGAGCACTCTCCCACTACGGCTTCAACAAGACTTACCATGGAATTCGTCAAGACTACTACTGGCCAGGCATGGTAAATAACGTCAAACAGTACGTAAAACAGTGTCATACATGTCAGATGGCAGGCAAACCGAACATCTCCATTCCCAGAGCACCACTGATTCCCATACAGGTGCCTGCGGAACCTTTCCACAGACTCATAATAGACTGTGTCGGTCCTTTACCTCGGACCAGTTCAGGTAACGCCTACATCCTAACCATCCTGTGTCCTACCACCAGATTTCCCATAGCAGTTCCAGTGAAGAACATCACGGCTGCTACGGTTATAAAACATCTATTGAAGATCTTCACTCAATACGGATTTCCCAGGGAGATTCAGAGCGACTGTGGTACCAACTTCACCAGTGATCTCTTCAAAAGGACACTGGAGGAGTTCAACATCAAACAGGTATTGTCCAGCCCCTATCATCCTGCTTCACAGGGTTCTCTTGAACGTAGTCATCAGACAATCAAAGCACTCTTGAAAAAGTTTTGTAGTGAAACCTCGAAGGATTGGGATAAGCAGATTGACCTTATAATGTGTATTTACAGAAGTCTCCCCAATGAGTCCCTAGGAGTATCTCCTTATGAGATGCTCTACGGCCGTAAGTGCCGTACTCCCCTTAAGGCTTTCAAAGACTCTCTCCGAGATGCCACCTTCAGTGAGCATCAGAATGTGCCCCAGTTTCTTCAAAACCTTCAACACATTCTAGAGAGAGTCCACCGTTTTGCCCATGATAATCTATTGAAAGCCCAGGAGAGAATGAAGACTCATTACGACCAGACCAGCAAAGTAAGAAAATTCAAGCCGGGAGACTTCGTCCTTGCATATTTCCCTATCCCAGGTTCACCTTTACAAAACAGGTTTTCAGGACCCTACTGCGTCAAAGAGTGCAGGAATAATAACAACTACGTAATAGAGACTCCAGATAGGCGGCGGAAGACCCAGCTGTGCCACGTCAACCTCCTGAAGCAATATAATGGTACTCCTCCCACTGTCCTGACTAACTGTTCTACCTTCACAGAACCCTACATCCACAGTGAGACCTTCCCAGCTTCTTCTCCCGAAAGCACTGACAAGGAGTCAGCGCTTTCTATTCCCGAAATCCTTAATGATCTTCCCAAATACTTTCAGGATAATAATCGTGCTCCTTTGCCCTATTCTAATTCCACTCTCACCTCGTCAGATAAGCCCTTCATCCTCCATGTCGACGCCAGTGGTACCGACGTTGGTGGTGTCGTGATGCAGCAACGAGGCGAGAAGAATACACCTGTCAGCGACTACTGCTACAAGGAACTACGGAACAATTGGCAAGGAGCTACTCTTCATCATCCTGAAGCTCCAGCACTTCACTCCACACCTGAAAAGTGCTTGGTCCACCATCAACACGGACCACACCACCCTACACCTCCTGCAGCACGCCCACTTCTCATCTCAACGTCTTCTACTATGGGCTTGCTAACTGCAGAAATTCAACCTGGAGACACGCTATACCAAGATTCCGACAACATCTTAGCCCATGATCTCTCCAGAAGTTATGAAGTAGAAGCAACTCCATCTATTAATCCACCACATAACGACGTACTTCTTCCAGAACCGCAGGCTTCGGGGGAGAGTTGTGACGATAATCTCCTTCAAGAGATTGAGCCTGCTCTTCCCTCCACAAATACGTCGCAACAAATATATAAAACTACTATGGAAGAAATGTCCAACAACGACAACAACATCTCCAAGGTTTGCCAGAGCGCAAAACGTATGCAGCCAGGGACACCTGCTCAGACTCAAACCGCCAAACTACCTGTCTTACTGCCGGCTCCTCGCCTGATTGGTCGCCGGTCTGGCTGCAACTGCACTCACCCCCCCATACTACTTGATGTCTGGGGCCGCCACGACCTCAGACCTCAGAATATTCCGTGCTTTCACAGTTAACACTTCTCCCTGCTAGACGTAAGCTTTAAGCGTACGTATACTGAGAGAGGTGATAGCTTAAAGCCAATATTCCAGCACCTTTCATATTCTTGAATATTGCACTTCTTGTTATTTTGTCTTAACGTAACTTTTCATTGTGTCATTTAATTATTCTTATTGTTTGATTGATTGATTTTATTATACAAATTTGTTTGACCATTTATTCATGTTTTATTTCTTTAACGTAATTAAAATTTCATTGTTAAAATTTACTTGTGTTTTGTGTGTCTTCTCCTTACCTTACCACAGACGAAGTTCCAGATTTTCTATTTTTTTTTAATACTATGTGACGAGGCCATACCCCTAGCTTTGAACAGCCGAACACCAACGCGTTACCGTCACAATATATATATATATATATATATATATATATATATATATATATATATATATATATATATATATATATATATATATGTCGTACCTAGTAGCCAGAACGCACTTCTCAGCATACTATGCAAGGCCCGATTTGCCTAATAAGCCAAGTTTTCCTGAATTAATATATTTTCTCTAATTTTTTTCTTATGAAATGATAAAGTTACCCATTTCATTATGTATTAGGCAAAACAATTTTTATTGGAGTTAAAGTTAACGTAGATATATGACCGAACCTAACCAACCCTACCTAACCTAACCTAACCTTTCTTTATAGGTTAGGTTAGGTTAGGTAGCCGAAAAAGTTAGGTTAAGTTTGGTTAGGTAGTCGAAAAAGAATTAATTCATGAAAACTTGGCTTATTAGGCAAATCGGGCCTTGCATAGTAGGCTGAGAAGTACGTTCTGGCTACTAGGTACGACATATATATATATATATATATATATATATATATATATATATATATATATATATATATATATATATATATATATATGTCGTACCTAATAGCCAGAACGCACTTCTCAGCCTACTATTCAAGGCCCGATTTGCCTAATAAGCCAGGTTTTCATGAATTAATGTTTTTTCGTCTACCTAACCTACCTAACCTAACCTAACCTAGCTTTTTTTGGCTACCTAACCTAACCTTACCTATAAATATACGTTAGGTTAGGTTAGGTAGGGTTGGTTAGGTTCGGTCATATATCTACGTTAATTTTAACTCCAATAAAATAAAATTGACCTCATACATAGAGAAAAGGGTTGCTTTATCATTTCATAAGAAAAAAATTATAGTAAATATATTAATTCAGGAAAACTTGGCTTACTAGGCAAATCGGGCCTTGAATAGTAGGCTGAGAAGTGAGTTCTGGCTACTAGGTACGACATATATATATATATATGTCGTACCTAGTAGCCAGAACGCACTTCTCGGCCTACAATGCATGGCCAGATTTGCCTAATAAGCCAAGTTTTCCTGAATTAATATATTTTCTCTAATTTTTTTCTTATGAAATGATAAAGCTACGCATTTCATTATGTATGAGGTCAATTTTTTTTTATTGGAGTTAAAATTAACGTAGATATATGACCGAACCTAACCAACCCTACCTAACCTAACCTAACCTATCTTTATAGGTTAGATTAGGTTAGGTAGCCTAAAAAAGTTAAGTTAGGTTAGGTTAGGTAGGTTAGGTTGTCGAAAAAAACATTAATTCATGAAAACTTGGCTTATTAGGCAAATTGGGCCTTGCATAGTAGGCTGAAAAGTGCGTTCTGGCTACTAGGTACGACATATATATATATATATATATATATATATATATATATATATATATATGTTGTACCTAGTAGCCAGAACGTCGTACTCGGCCTACTATGCAAGGCTCGATTTGCCTAATAAGCTAAGTCTTTCTGAATTAATATATTTTCTCTAATTTTTGGCTTATGAAATGAAAAAGCTACCCATTTCATTATGTTTGAGGTCAATTTTTTTTTATTGGAGTTAAAATTAACGTAGATATATGACCGAATCTAACCAACCCTACCTAACCTAACCTATCTTTATAGGTTAGGTTAGGTTTTGTAGCCGAAAAAGAAAGGTTAGGTTAGGTAGTCGAAAAACAATTAATTCATGACAACTTGGCTTATTAGGCAAGTCGGGCCTTGCATAGTAGGCTGAGAAGTGCGTTCTGGCTACTAGGTACGACACACACACACACACACACACATATATATATATATATATATATATATATATATATATATATATATATATATATATATATGTCGTACCTAGTAGCCAGAACGCACTTCTCAGCGTACTATGCAAGGCCCGTTTTGCCTAATAAGCCAAGTTTTCATGAATTAATTGTTTTTCGACTACCTAACCTACCTAACCTAGCCTAACCTAACTTTTTCGGGTATCTAACCTAACCTAACCTATATAGATAGGTTAGGTTAGGTTAGGTAGGGTTGGTTAGGTTCGGTCATATTTCTACGTTAATTTTAACTCCAATAAAAAAAAATTGACCTCATAGATAATGAAATGGGTGTCTTTATCATTTCATAAAAAAAAAAGAAAACATATTAATTCAGGAAAACTTGGCTTATTAGGCAAATCGGGCCTTGCATAGTAGTCCAAAAAGTGCGTTCTGGCTACAAGGTACGACATATATATATATATATATATATATATATATATATATATATATATATATATATATATGAATGAAAACTCACACCCCAGAAGTGACTCGAACCCATACTCCCAGAAGCAACGCAACTGGTAACTACAGGGCGCCTTAATCCGCTTGACCATCACGGCCGTCAAAAGGAAGTGATAGCCGAGGCTATTTGAGCCACTTCCCCGACGGCAACTCGGATGGTAATCTTGGGCATAGCATTTCACCAAATCACCTCATTCTTTGGGGCACACGTGAGGAACACAAATGCGAACAAGCCTGAATGGTCCCCAGGACTATATGCGAATGAAAACTCACACCCCAGAAGTGACTCGAACCCATACTCCCAGAAGCAACGCAACTGGTAACTACAGGGCGCCTTAATCCGCTTGACCATCACGGCCGTCAAAAGGAAGTGATAGCCGAGGCTATTTGAGCCACTTCCCCGACGGCAACTCGGATGGTAATCTTGGGCATAGCATTTCACCAAATCACCTCATTCTTTGGGGCACACGTGAGGAACACAAATGCGAACAAGCCTGAATGGTCCCCAGGACTATATGCGAATGAAAACTCACACCCCAGAAGTGACTCGAACCCATACTCCCAGAAGCAACGCAACTGGTAACTACAGGGCGCCTTAATCCGCTTGACCATCACGGCCGTCAAAAGGAAGTGATAGCCGAGGCTATTTGAGCCACTTCCCCGACGGCAACTCGGATGGTAATCTTGGGCATAGCATTTCACCAAATCACCTCATTCTTTGGGGCACACGTGAGGAACACAAATGCGAACAAGCCTGAATGGTCCCCAGGACTATATGCGAATGAAAACTCACACCCCAGAAGTGACTCGAACCATACTCCCAGAAGCAACGCAACTGGTAACTACAGGGCGCCTTAAGTGGCTCAAATAGCCTCGGCTATCACTTCCTTTTGACGGCCGTGATGGTCAAGCGGATTAAGGCGCCCTGTAGTTACCAGTTGCGTTGCTTCTGGGAGTATGGGTTCGAGTCACTTCTGGGGTGTGAGTTTTCATTCGCATATAGTCCTGGGGACCATTCAGGCTTGTTCGCATTTGTGTTCCTCACGTGTGCCCCAAAGAATGAGGTGATTTGGTGAAATGCTATGCCCAAGATTACCATCCGAGTTGCCGTCGGGGAAGTGGCTCAAATAGCCTCGGCTATCACTTCCTTTTGACGGCCGTGATGGTCAAGCGGATTAAGGCGCCCTGTAGTTACCAGTTGCGTTGCTTCTGGGAGTATGGGTTCGAGTCACTTCTGGGGTGTGAGTTTTCATTCGCATATAGTCCTGGGGACCATTCAGGCTTGTTCGCATTTGTGTTCCTCACGTGTGCCCCAAAGAATGAGGTGATTTGGTGAAATGCTATGCCCAAGATTACCATCCGAGTTGCCGTCGGGGAAGTGGCTCAAATAGCCTCGGCTATCACTTCCTTTTGACGGCCGTGATGGTCAAGCGGATTAAGGCGCCCTGTAGTTACCAGTTGCGTTGCTTCTGGGAGTATGGGTTCGAGTCACTTCTGGGGTGTGAGTTTTCATTCGCATATAGTCCTGGGGACCATTCAGGCTTGTTCGCATTTGTGTTCCTCACGTGTGCCCCAAAGAATGAGGTGATTTGGTGAAATGCTATGCCCAAGATTACCATCCGAGTTGCCGTCGGGGAAGTGGCTCAAATAGCCTCGGCTATCACTTCCTTTTGACGGCCGTGATGGTCAAGCGGATTAAGGCGCCCTGTAGTTACCAGTTGCGTTGCTTCTGGGAGTATGGGTTCGAGTCACTTCTGGGGTGTGAGTTTTCATTCGCATATAGTCCTGGGGACCATTCAGGCTTGTTCGCATTTGTGTTCCTCACGTGTGCCCCAAAGAATGAGGTGATTTGGTGAAATGCTATGCCCAAGATTACCATCCGAGTTGCCGTCGGGGAAGTGGCTCAAATAGCCTCGGCTATCACTTCCTTTTGACGGCCGTGATGGTCAAGCGGATTAAGGCGCCCTGTAGTTACCAGTTGCGTTGCTTCTGGGAGTATGGGTTCGAGTCACTTCTGGGGTGTGAGTTTTCATTCGCATATAGTCCTGGGGACCATTCAGGCTTGTTCGCATTTGTGTTCCTCACGTGTGCCCCAAAGAATGAGGTGATTTGGTGAAATGCTATGCCCAAGATTACCATCCGAGTTGCCGTCGGGGAAGTGGCTCAAATAGCCTCGGCTATCACTTCCTTTTGACGGCCGTGATGGTCAAGCGGATTAAGGCGCCCTGTAGTTACCAATTGCGTTGCTTCTGGGAGTATGGGTTCGAGTCACTTCTGGGGTGTGAGTTTTCATTCGCATATAGTCCTGGGGACCATTCAGGCTTGTTCGCATATATATATATATATATATATATATATATATATATATATATATATATATATATATATATGTATATATATATATATATATATATATATATATATATATATATATATATATATATATATATATATATATATATATATATGTCGTAGTCAATAAAAAAAAATTGACCTCATACATAATGAAATGGGTAGCTTTATCATTTCATAAGAAAAAAATTAGAGAAAATATATTAATTTAGGAAAACTTGGCTTAATAGGCAAATCGGGCCTTGCATAGTAGGCCGAGTACGACGTTCTGGCTACTAGGTACAACATATATATATATATATATATATATATATATATATATATATATATATATATATATATATATATATATATATATATATATATATATATATATGTCGTACCTAGTAGCCAGAATGCACTTCTCGGCCTACTATGCAAGGCCCGATTTGCCTAATAAGCTAAGTTTTCCTGAAATAATATATTTTCTCTAATTTTTTTCTTATGAAATGATAAAGCTCCCCATTTCATTATGTATGAGGCCAATTTTTTTTTATTGGAGTTAAAATTAATGTAGATATATGACCGAACCTAACCAACCCTACCTAACCTAACCTAACCTATCTTTATAGGTTAGGTTAGGTTAGGTAGCCGAAAAAGTTAGGTTAGGTTAGGTTAGGTAGGTTAGGTAGTCGAAAAACTGTTAATTCATGAAAACTTGGCTTATTAGGCAAATCGGGCCTTGCATAGTAGGCAGAGAAGTGCGTTCCGGCTACTAGGTACGACATATATATATATATATATATATATATATATATATATATATATATATATATATATATATATATATATATATATATATATATATATATATATATATATATATATTTATAAAAATATGGAAGGGAGTACCACCTCTAGCTGGAAGAAGGTGGACCCATAGCCTCGGAGGAAACCACGCATAACGCATTAGAGGGAATGTTTAGATCCCCTCCAATACAGTTTCTGTGTGCTTTTCTCCTACCACCCCCTTCCTTTTTTATTTTTTGTGCTTTATTATGCATTTGATGGTTACAAGATATACATGGGTTGATACAAAAATAATAATGCAAAAAGGTGCTTAAAGGTTATGGATCTCTTGAAAAACACAACAATGGGAAACATTGATGAATGTCACAGACGGGTTCGATCATTGTTGCAAGTCAAACACTTCTTCGAATTCCTCTGAAGTTGGACTAGTGCCCAAGACGCAACAGGCATTTCCCCTCTGAATCGCAACACTGAGGCGCTGGAACAAGAAACTTTTTGCTCTCTTGTCTTTTGTAGCGCTGATCAATTTGTCCCCCAATTCCTTCAGGAACTTCAATGCACATTTTCCCCACGAACCGAGGGTCTCCGAGCCGATCGGAACAAAGCTGTAGCAGTGTGCTAGACCTCTGTATTTAATAATTTTCTGCGATTCCCTGAAAGAAGCAGCACCACCGCTTTCACGTGTGCTGTAGTGGAGGTAGGTACTGGCCAGTGTGGCAGCGCATGTGTAGTCCCATACCACTTGCTTACCATCCTTCCAAGGTAGCAAGGTGACCCCATCAGGGCGCTTCTGAGGGTCGTTAGGTCTGGATAAGTGTGGTTCTCTTTGTGCCGGGCAGCGGGCAGTGGCGAGGCTCCTCTTGATGATGTCGTTGACTTCTTCATGTCTTGCGATTTTACCCTGTGATTTACGACATACCAGACCATGACGACCATATTGGTCTGCCATCGCAGTTCCGCAGATGCACCTATGTTCGGTGAGGATCGGGGCGGCAAGGCGAAGGGCAACTCCAATGCGGAGAGCGTCATGACTGAGGCGAGTTCCCAGGGCTGCATTGGGCACAGCAAATAAAAAATCCCCGGCGTGGGGTGCTGTTACCGCTAGGAGGCGGGCTTTGTTTTCAGCATCAGCGTTGTCAATCATTGCTGTGACAGTCTTTTCCATTATGGGGCTATCCCAGTGGGCCTGCTTGTGGCCTTTTGGGACTTGTGGTCGGGGTTGAGGGTGTGCAATGGTGTCCCATTGTCTGGCTGCTTCGATGAACGTTTGATCATGAGTTCCCGCTGTCTCTCTCATACGCTCTGGTAGGATCTGCCCTACCAATTCGTTGGCTGCTGTACATGAGGATAAGAATGCTGGAAGTGCTACCTCAGTTGCCTTTCGTATGCCTATCCCTCCAAATCTCACTGGTAGTGTTGCTTGGTCCCACTGACTGTCATCTAAATCTAGGTTGAGCGCCTTCCTGAATATTGACCTGAGGAGCTCATCATATTGATTTAGAAGTGGGTTGCCAAAAGTTGGTGCACACCTTAAGAAGTATGTTAGCCTGGGCAAGGTAAGGCACTTTGTGAGAAGGTAGAGGGCATCGTGGGAGTCCAAGTCCCCAATTCTCTCTTCCATCCTCTTTAGGTCTCTAAACTTTTCGTCAAGGACTGCAGCAATGGCATTGTGGCCCAGAGGTGCTCCGAGTAGTGTGCTGTCGGTAGGTTTATCGACTGAGGCTTCTGGTAAAACTGATTTCACTGCTCTAATGATTACTTCACTAGATGCAATAATTTCGCACTTGGAGGGGTTAAGAACGAGACCCATGGACTCCCCCCGTGTCTTCACCAGCTGTAGGTCTTCTAGCAGGGAATCTTGTGTGCCTGCCAGAGTGCCATCATCCAGGAACCAGATGTTGAGCTCGCTGGACAGTCTGGTTGTAATTTCTCGAACCGCTATGCAAAAGAGGAACGGTGCAAGTGGGTCACCCTGTTGAATTCCCTCTGCTGAGGTGACTTCATGTTTGCCAAACAGGAGGGTTGAGTCTTTGCTGTAGCCTGCTGACACAAACGGGAGAATGCTTGGGCAATGTTCCTGGACTGCAGTGAGGATTGCTTCCCTTTTGACCGAGTTGAAAGCGTTTTTAAAATCTAATTTTACTACTGCCTGGTCTTCAGTAAGAGAGCTAATGTAGGCTCGTGCAGCATGAGCCGCTGCTTCACAGCCTTGGGGGACTCCAAACCCCAGCTGGTTGGGTTGCAGCATGGTGGCTGCTTCCGTTCGGATACTTCTGACAGCAGCCCTTGCAACTAGGCGGCGAAGGGTATTACCAACGGCAATGGGTCTGATCCCTCCCCCCTTCTTTTTAAGGGCACATAGGGAAGCACCAAAGAAGAATGGTTTGATTTCATCAGGGATTAACCCGGCGAGGCAGTTGTTGACAAACGATGTGATTTCTGTCAGGAGCGCTTCTGCAGCTGGGCCAAGAACAGGGTTCACCATTTCCTTCACATGTTGAGGTCTTACCCCTGTGTAGCCTCCTGAGGAGCCCGGGGGAAATGAAACGATAGCTTTATAAACCTCTGACTCCCGGAGGACGAGAGGTTCCTGGTTAGGGGCGAGCCTGACCTGTGGGGGAGGTCCACCTACGGCCCTGAGGGGGTGTTTTTCTCTCAGTGCTTGGGCTGTGGTTTCATCCCTGGGCAAAATTTTGTCCTCACTTGTGATCAACCTGAGTGCCCCGACTGTATTGCCCTCTTCAATTTTCTTGCTGACTTGGGTACCTAATTTTCTGTTGTCGCTGATTGTCGTACTTGGTCTGCCTCGGCGGTGTTTGGTGTGTTTGGGGAGGCGGACTAGGTTGTCAGCCCTAGGAAAATCCCTAATTGCTTTATTGACGGATGAGGCCAGTGTCTTGCCTCCTCTGTCTGGTACACCTAAGCATGCATTGCCAAAAAGTAACAGATTGTGCCAGGCTTTGATGGTATCAGGTGCATCAAGGTTATTCGACCCTCTGTTGACTTTTGCGATGAGGTCCGTGTATTTCCCTGCAGCAAAAGGGCGAGAGGCCTTTGGGATGTGGGTGAGTGTCCTGGTTGACGTTGCTTTAATTGCCTCTAGCAGGTCGTCTGTTGCAATGTAATCTGTTGCGATTTGTACTGGTGCAACAGGCTCCTGAGTGCTGCCTCCTCCCACGGGACGCCTCCCTGACCCAGGACAGTCACCATGCTGGCGTATGACTCTGGAGACAGAGTTGATGCTGACGTTGTTCCCACAACCACTGCATGTGCCTCTCCTTTGATTGGCTTCGGGAGGGGTGAGCTGGCTGGTAGCGGCTTCTTCTGCCATCCCCTTAGGTAAAGTGAATGTCACCTTGCACTGGAGTATTTGTCTCTCCCTCCTGGCTGGGGGGGACGAGGTTGTCCCCTATACTATGCGCCATGTCTGGGCAGATGTCTGGGGTGGGTGGGCTCGTGGAGGTGGTGGGTGGGGGTTGGGAGGCTGCGCTGGCCCGGTCTGGGAGGGGGGCCGCGGAGGGGAAGGCGCGACCACCTGATCGTGGGAGGTGGGCGGGGGAGCGGAAGACACTGCACCACACGGAGGGGGGGGGGGGAGACACTACACAAGTGGAATGGGCGGGCGGGAGACACTACACTCACTGGGGGGGGGAGGCACTACACTCAGGGGGTGGGGGGCGGCACTACACTCAGGGGGTGGGGGGCGGCACTACACTCAGGGGGTGGGGGGCGGCACTACACTCAGGGGGTGGGGGGAGGGTTGATGTGGCACGTAACACTTGGATAATTTCCTTTTGTCACTAAACACTGGTGAATGTGTCCTGGCTCACTGGGTGTGGTGCACTCAACACGATACTCACAATGGTCCAGTCACCACAGGACTGGACTCAACTTATCTTTTTCAAGCACTTATTGGCACACTGGTGTCCCAGTCTCTTGACCCCACCACATGTGTCCTTCCACCCTTTCCTGGTGAGGGAGCCGTAGGGCGTGTGACGTGTGTGGGCGTGGGCTGACGGTGGGCGTGGGGTGGCGGTGGGCGTAGGGTTGGGTGGGGTGACGGTGGGCGTGGGGTGGCGGTGGGCGTAGGGTTGCTTGGGGTGGCGGTGGGCGTAGGGTTGCGTGGGGTGACGGTGGTCGTGGGGTGGACGATGGTCGTCGGGTCAGCCGCCGGGAGAGGGTAGCTGGGTGGGCTGGCGAGGCCTGTGGGAGGCTAAGGAGAGGGGGGGGGAGGTGTCCCGGTCACACACAATTAACACAAAGTTTCACAGGTGCATTATGTTTATCACTACAAACTCACCGTTCATCTGAAAAGACGCACACATTCACTTATAAGTCTGCTGGAATACAAGCAGGTTTGTGAGCCTCCCCTTCACTCCCCCCCCCCCTCCACATGAGGCCTCCTCCCCGCCTGGAGGCTGTTGTTTATGGAGGCACTGAGATAACCCTCAGCCAGGACTGTGTCCTTCCCCTCCCTAGCACGCCTCCCGCCAGGACAACACACCTTTTACAGTTGATTCTGTTGCACTGCTGGAGAGGTAGGCTTCCTCGACCCTCTAAGAGTCTTCAGCAGGTATTAACACAGACATGAGTCGATTCTTGACTTCGTCAGGCACTGTTATCCTTGTTGAATGGGCACAAATGTGGGACCCAACCCCCTGCACGACCGACTGCTACGGCTGCCTGCGGCTATATATGTATCTTATATATATATATATATATATATATATATAAGATACATATATACATATATATATATATATATATATATATATATATATATATATATATATATATATATATATATATATATATATATATATATATATATATATATATATATATATATATATATGTCGTACCTAGTAGCCAGAACGCACTTCTCAGCCTACTATGCAAGGCCCGATTTGCCTAATAAGCCAAGTTTTCATGAATTAATTGTTTTTCGACTACCTAACCTACCTAACCTAACCTAACCTAACTTTTTCGGCTACCTAACCAAACCTAACCTAGAAAGATAGGTTAGGTTAGGTTAGGTAGGGTTGGTTAGGTTCGGTCATATATCTACGTTAATTTTAACTCCAATAAAAAAAAATTTACCTCATACATAATGAAATGGGTAGCTTTATCATTTCATAAGAAAAAAATTAGAAAAAATATATTAATTCAGGAAAACTTGGCTTATTAGGCAAATCGGGCCTTGAATAGTAGGCCAAAAAGTGAGTTCTGGCTACTAGGTACGACATATATATATATATATATATATATATATATATATATATATATATATATATATATATATATATATATATATATATATATATATATATTATTGTCGTACCTAGTAGCCAGAATGCACTTCTCAGCCTACTATGCAAGGCCCGATTTGCCTAATAAGCCAAGTTTTCCTGAATTAATATATTTTCTCTAATTTTTTGCTTATGAAATGATAAAGCTACCCATTTCATTATGTATGAGGTCAATTTATTTTTATTGGAGTTAAAACTAACGTTGATATATGACCGAACCTAACCTATCTTTTTAGGTTAGGTAGCCGAAAAAGTTAGGTTAGGTTAGGTAGTCGAAAAACAATTATTTCATGAAAACTTGGCTTATTAGGCAAATCGGGCCTTGCATAGTAGGCCGAGAAGTGCGTTCTGGCTACTAGGTACGACATATATATATATATATATATATATATATATATATATATATATATATATATATATATATATATATATATATATATATATATATATATTTTTTTTAAAAAGTAAATAGAGTACCACCTCTAGCTGGAAGAAGGGGGACCCATAGCCTCGGAGGAAACCACGCATAACGCATTAGAGGGAATGTTTAGATCCCCTCCAATACAGTTTCTGTGTGCTTTTCTCCTACCACCCCCTTCCTTGAATATTTTTTGTGCTTTATTATGCATTTGATGGTATATATATATATATATATATATATATATATATATATATATATATATATATATATATATATATATATATATGTCGTACCTAATAGCCAGAATGCACTTCTCAGCAAACTATTCAAGGCCCGATTTGCCTAATAAGCCAAGTTTTCCTGAATTAATATATTTTCTCTAATTTTTTTCTTATGAAATGATGAAGCTACCCATTTCATTATGTATGAGGTCAATTTATTTTTATTGGAGTTAAAATTAACGTAGATATATGACCGAACCTAACCAACCCTACCTAAACTAACCTAACCTATCTTTTTAGGTTAGGTTAGGTTAGGTAGCCGAAAAAGTTAGGTTAGGTAGTCGAAAAACAATTATTTCATGAAAACTTGGCTTATTAGGCAAACCGGGCCTTGCATAGTAGGCCGAGAAGTGCGTTCTGGCTACTAGGTACGACATTATTAAATATGCACGAAAAAGTAAGATTAATAATTCTAACACGAATTTTCTCGATCTTTCTTATGCTTCTTTTCACTGTTGATGGTAATTCAAAGATCAATTCTCCAAAGTTCATTTTTATTTCTAGGCTGATGCGACACTTGAGCGCGTTTCGTTAAACTTATTACATTTTTAAAGACTTTAGTTTACAAACACACAACTGAAACTGAATAGAGCTTACACATCTTCGAGTTTTTATCTACATTTGGTTGAGGTGGATGAGGTGAAAACAAACTTTCAACAATGGGTATTGAATGGGTATTAAATTCAAACACAAGACAGAACACGAAACAATGGGTATTGAATGGGTATTAAATTCAAACACAAGACAGAACACGAAACAATGGGTATTGATTGGAAGTAATTGTAGAAAGCCTATTGGTCCATATTTCTTGATGCTTCTATAATGGAGCGAGTCTTGAAGTGGGTAGAATATAGTTGTGCATTAATTGGCTGTTGATTGCTGGTGTTGACTTCTTGATGTGTAATGCCTCGCAAACGTCAAGCCGCCTGCTATCGTTGTATCTATCGATGATTTCTGTGTTGTTTGCTAAGATTTCTCTGGTGATGGTTTGTTTGTGGGAAGAGATTATATGTTCCTTAATGGAGCCCTGTTGCTTATGCATCGTTAAACGCCTGGAAAGAGATGTTGTTGTCTTGCCTATATACTGGATTTTTTGAGGCTTACAGTCCCAAGAGGGCATTTGAAGGCATAGACGACGTTGGTCTCTTTTGTGTCTGGAGAGTTTCTCATGAGTAGGCTGGCCGTTTTCCTGGTTTTATAGTAAATCGTCAGTTGTATCTTCTGATTTTTGTCTGTAGGGATAACGTTTCTACTGACAATATCTTTCAGGACCCTTTCCTCCGTTTTATGGGCTGTAGAAAAGAAGTTCCTGTAAAATAGTCTAATAGGGGGTATAGGTGTTGTGTTAGTTGTCTCTTCAGAGGTTGCATGGCGTTTCACTTTCCTTCTTATGATGTCTTCCACGAAACCATTGGAGAAGCCGTTGTTGACTAGGATCTGCCTTACCCTACAGAGTTCTTCGTCGACTTGCTTCCATTCTGAGCTGTGGCTGAGGGCACGGTCGACACAAGCGTTAACAACGCTCCTCTTGTACCTGTCCGGGCAGTCACTGTTAGCATTCAGGCACATTCCTATGTTTGTTTCCTTAGTGTAGACTGCAGTGTGGAAAACTCCGCTCCTTTCCATGACTGTTACATCTAGAAAGGGCAGCTTCCCATCCTTCTCCATCTCGTAAGTGAAACGCAACACAGAATTCTGCTCAAATGCCTCCTTCAGCTCCTGCAGATGTCTGACATCAGGTACCTGTGTAAAAATGTCGTCAACATACCTGCAGTATATGGCCGGTTTCAAGTTCATGTCGACTAAGAGTTTTTGCTCGATGGTACCCATGTAGAAGTTTGCAAACAGGACACCTAGGGGAGAACCCATGGCGACCCCATCTACTTGCTTATACATGTGTCCATCCGGGCTCAAGAAGGGTGCCTCTTTAGTACAAGCTTGGAGTAGTTTCCTTAGACTATTTTCTGGTATATATATATATATATATATATATATATATATATATATATATATATATATATATATATATATATATATATATATATATATATATATATATATATATATATATATATATATATATATATATATATATATATATATATATATATATATATGTGTATATCTTGAAAATAAACACGTGATTAAGAATGTGACAATGTCAGACCACGGAGGAAAAATGAAACAGGAAATTTCCTTAAGTACTTTTGTATATTAAAGACCTTCTGAAGATGTATTTAATATACGAAAGTACTTAAGGAAATTTCCTGTTTCATTTTTCCTCCGTGGTCTGACATTGTCATATATATATATATATATATATATATATATATATATATATATATATATATATATATATATATATATATATATATATATATATATGCAGAATAACCACATATGAAAAATAGAAAATGCTTAACGCGTTTTCGGCTAATTCGCCTTCATCAGAGCAAAGTAGAATGATTCTACTTTGTAGAATCAAAGTAGAAAGTAGAGCAAAGTAGAAAGTGATTCTACTTTGCTCTGATGAAGGCGAATTAGCCAAAAACGCGTTAAGCATTTTCTATTTTTCATATGTGGTTATTCTGCATACTTGGATCAGTGTTTTTGTGATCATTGTTGCATATATATATATATATATATATATATATATATATATATATATATATATATATATATATATATATATATATATATATATATATATATTTTGTGACGGTAACGCGTTGGTGTTCGGCTGTTCAAAAGCTAGGGGTATGGCCTCGTCACATAGAAAAAAAAAATAGAAAATCTGGAACTTCGTCTGTGGTAAGGTAAAGAAGACACACAAAACACAAGTAAATTTAACAATGTGATTTTAATTACGTAAGAAAAAGCAAAACATGAATAAAATGGACATACAAATTCGTATAATAAAATCAATCAATCAAAATAAGAAGAATAATCAAATGACACAATGAAAAGTTACATTAAGACAAGTGAGTAATAACAAGTGAACAATATACAATCAAATAAGAGGTGCAGGAATATTGGCTTTAAGCTATCACCTCTCTTAGTACACGTAAGCCACAGCTTAGTCTACCAAGGAGACGTGTTAACCTGATGAAAGCACTGGATATTCTGAGAGCGGTAGGTCGTGTGGCCCCAGACATCAGGTAGTGTGGGGGGGTGGAGGGCAGGTGCAGCTGGACACGCAGCCAATCAGCGAGGAGCAGGCGACAGACAGGTAGTTTGGCGGTTCGAGGTGGAGCAGGTGTTTCTGGCTGCATACATTTTGCACTCTGGCAAACCTTGGAGTGGTGTAGTTGTTGGATATTTCTTCCATAGTAGTTTTATATAGATGTTTAGCGACGTATTTTGGAGGGAAGAGCAGGCTCAATCTCTTGAAGGAGATTATCGTCACAATATATATATATATATATATATATATATATATATATATATATATATATATATATATATATATATATATATATATAAATATATATATATATATATATATATATATATATAATATATATATATATATATATATATATATATATATATATATATAAATATATATATATATATATATATATATATATATATATATATATATATATATATATATATATATATATATATATATATATATATATATTAGTATATTTTGGTAGCAGTCTTTCCTGTAGACATATATTATTAAATATGACCGAAAAAGTAAGATTAATAATTCTAACACGAATTTTCTCAATCTTTCGTACATTACGCTTCACTGTTGGAGGTAAATCAAAAATCAATTCTCCAAAATTCATTTTTATTTCTAGTCTGACGCGACACGGGCGCGTTTCGTAAAACTTATTACATTTTCAAAGACTTTAGTTCACAAATACACAACTGAATAGAACTTACGTATCTCCGATTTTATATCTACATTTGAGTGAGGTGGAAGGGGTGATGTGGCATTAACACAAGACAGAACAAAATGTGGTATTAATAGGGTATTAATTTCATCAACACAAGACAGAACAAGAGTATTAATAGGGTATTAATTTCATCAACACAAGACAGAACACGAAACAATGGATATTGAATAGAAGTGTTTGTAGAAAGCCTATTGGTCCATATTTCTTGATGCTTCTATATTGGAGCGGAGTCTTGAGGTGGGTAGAATATAGTTGTGCAATAATTGGCTGTTGATTGCTGGTGTTGACTTCTTGATGTGTAGTGCCTCGCAAACGTAAAGCCGCCTGCTATCGCTGTATCTATCGATGATTTCTGTGTTGTTTACTAGGATTTCTCTGGCGATGGTTTGGTTGTGGGAAGAGATTATATGTTCCTTAATGGAGCCCTGTTGCTTATGCATCGTTAAACGCCTAGAAAGAGATGTTGTTGTCTTGCCTATATACTGGGTTTTTTGGAGCTTACAGTCCCCAAGTGGGCATTTGAAGGCATAGACGACGTTAGTCTCTTTTAAAGCGTTCTGTTTTGTGTCTGGAGAGTTTCTCATGAGTAGGCTGGCCGTTTTTCTGGTTTTATAGTAAATCGTCAGTTGTATCCTCTGATTTTTGTCTGTAGGGATAACGTTTCTATTAACAATATCTTTCAGGACCCTTTCCTCCGTTTTATGAGCTGTGGAAAAGAAGTTCCTGTAAAATAGTCTAATAGGGGGTATAGGTGTTGTGTTAGTTGTCTCTTCAGAGGTTGCATGGCTTTTCACTTTCCTTCTTATGATGTCTTCGACGAAACCATTGGAGAAGCCGTTATTGACTAGGACCTGCCTTACCCTACAGAGTTCTTCGTCGACTTGCTTCCATTCTGAGCTGTGGGTGAGAGCACGGTCGACATATGCGTTAACAACACTCCTCTTGTACCTGTCTGGGCAGTCGCTGTTGGCATTTAGGCACATTCCTATGTTTGTTTCCTTAGTGTAGACTGCAGTGTGGAAACCTCCGCCTTTTTCCATGACTGTTACATCTAGAAAGGGCAGCTTCCCATCCTTTTCCATCTCGTAAGTGAAACGCAGCACGGAACTCTGCTCAAATGCCTCCTTCAGCTCCTGCAGATGTCTGACATCAGGTACCTGTGTAAAAATGTCGTCAACATACCTGCAGTATATGGCCGGTTTCAAGTTCATGTCGACTAAGACTTTTTGCTCGATGGTACCCATGTAGAAGTTTGCAAACAGGACACCTAGGGGAGAACCCATGGCGACCCCATCTACTTGCTTATACATGTGCCCATCTGGGCTCAAGAAGGGTGCCTCTTTAGTACAAGCTTGGAGTAGTTTCCTCAGAATATTTTCTGGTATGTCAAGAGGAGTACAGGCTGGATCACGATACACTCTGTCGTCTATCATTCCGATTGTCTCGTCCTCAGGTACGTTGGTAAACAGCGATTCTACGTCCAACGAGGCTCTTATCCCTGTGGCCCGTGTGCCCCGCAGTAAGTCAGCAAATTCCTTTGGAGACTTCAGGCTGAAGGCGCAAGGAACATAAGGAGTCAGCAGGCCGTTGAGTCGCTTCGCCAGTCTGTACGTGGGTGTGGGTATCTGGCTAATGATTGGCCGAAGTGGGTTTCCAGGCTTGTGCGTCTTGACATTTCCATACGCATATCCAGGTTTATATTCCCCAATGATCTTTGGCAGGTGGAGTCCGGATTTCTTGGCGTTCACAGTTTCGATCAGTTTGTTGACCTTTGCTTTTAATTCGTCTGTAGTGTCCTTCGTTACCCTTTGGAACTTAGTTTGGTCAGAGAGTATGATGTTCATTTTCGCCAGATATTCGTCTTTTTTAAGAATGACATATATTGGCGACTTGTCACCTCTCCTGACAACTATCTCCTTGTTCTCACGAAGGCTTTTAGCTGCCGCTTTAAGCTCGGGGGACAGTATGGTGCTTCTGTAGTTGCCTCGATTCTTTCCTCCTTCTGCAATAAGTTCTGCTTGTAAGGTATCTTTGGTAGTGACCTTCTTTTGTGTCTCGAGGTCGAATATGTCGTCCAACAGAATTTCCAACTCTACTTTCCGGGCCATCTCACTCGGTCTGGACATAACATGACAGTTTATGCCCAGATTTAGGAGAGTGACTTGGTCCTCAGTGAGGTTAATTCCTGCAAGGTTCAGGAAGCCATCTCTTGGTCGTGGAATTGTCATAGGTCCTCCATATATTGTTGTTAGTTTCTTGATAATCCTTGTTTCAGTGCTGAGGTGATGTTGGTCTGTGAGGATGTCGAGGTGTTGTTCAATGCATTGAACAACATATATACATATATATATGTATATATATGTATATATATGTATATGTCGTACCTAGTAGCCAGAACGCACTTCTCAGCCTACTATGCAAAGCCCGATTTGCCTAATAAGCCAAGTTTTCCTGAATTAATATATTTTCTCAATTTTTTTTCGTATGAAATGATAAAGCTACCCATTTCATTATGTATGAGGTCAATTTTTTTTTATTGGAGTTAAAATAAACGTAGATATATGACTGAACCTAACCAACCATACCTAACCTAACCTAACCTATCTTTATAGGTTAGGTTAGGTTAGGTAGCCGAAAAAAGTTAGGTTAGGTTAGGTTAGGTAGGTTAGGTAGTCGAAAAAACATTAATTAATGAAAACTTGGCTTATTAGGCAAATCGGGCCTTGCATATTGTGAGATTTTTCTCAACGCCTACCTCCCTTAAGAGGTGGACTACAAGTTTAAAGTCTGCTCACGGCAGTTAAGCATGAGTCCAGTAGAAAAAGGAAAAGCGGGAGCAAACCGCCAGGCCTCC
The DNA here is from genome assembly GCF_040958095.1 of Procambarus clarkii. Taxonomy (NCBI): domain Eukaryota; kingdom Metazoa; phylum Arthropoda; class Malacostraca; order Decapoda; family Cambaridae; genus Procambarus; species Procambarus clarkii. The sequence goes on along the minus strand of NC_091162.1, from coordinate 47,265,644 downwards.
ACCACCAAGGGTGAAAACCTGTGCACAATAGGCCGCTGGCTCCTCCTAGTTAAACAGGACGTTAAAACTAATAAAGGGTAACCGACGGGTTCTCACAATCAAATATTTATATTTGAAGTGGCGCTATGAATTGGAATTCGAATTCCCAAGAACAGCCGCCTTATCAAGATCACATCAACATTTAATAATATGCAGAAATATGGTGGAATAATATGGTTGAAGGGTTGACATCAAAGACCGTTTTCTATAACATAACAATTTATTAATAACAAGAGACTAACTACTACATTACCGAGTTTACGTTACGTTAATGTCCATCCAGTGGCACGATAACAAACAGCTAAATAGCAACCCTTGCTGTGAGGCTGCATACTGAACTAACCTGAACACAGGTGTGCCCACTGATGACGCAATATTGCAAATCAAAGAAAAATATCACAGACTAAGTTACACCACAGCGAATGGTTACGTTATTGTACATCAAGTGGCATTTGCAACACAGCTATTCAACAGCCCCTCGAGAAGTGACAGCAGGCTCCATCTTGCTGACACTTCGGGCTGACAACATGAACTAACTGAACAAATGAAGGAACCACTGAAACAAAGACACAAGCAGGCAATCAATAGTGTCACGGTTTCCCTGACAGCTACTATAATCACAAACTCAGGGGTCCTCCCGCCCCCCAGGAGAGACCCACGTAACTAGGCGGAAGTCTAACAGTGACTCCCCCCTATCACAACCCCGTGTGAACACTCTTTGCAACTCCCACTAAGAAGTTGCCCTGTTGTAACCCGATACACCGACAGGCAAGGCGGGAATTCTGGGACACAGCTCCACAGATCCTTAGTATGACTCTAGTCTCGTCACCAGACGACAACCAAAAGAAATTGCCTGAAGTGATTAATTACGTTAATTGACTGATCGCAGCAGTCAGCAACAAAGTACTACGGTAATCACAAACAATTGTCTCCCACTAGACAACAACATGATGATACTCTACGTTAATCTTTAACACTTGTCTCTCTCTTGTTAACAATAACTCAACACATTACACCACACTTGACTCCTTGCAAGTATTCAGTGAGTAATTCTCAATTAAGGTCAAACGGACCACTAATTACATCCCCATTGAGTTGCGTTAACTAAGCCTACCCTAACTTGGTAGCTTCTCCACAGTCTGTGTCAAAAAATTACGAGTGAGTGTTAATTACCCTAATTAACCCACTAATTACTGAGCTATTAATTAACTGTCACCAGGACCGATAATTAATCATCCATAAATACGTCTCACTCCGCACTGCCTAAGCAGGTCTCATCAAACACTGTGAATTCACGGGAAAGGAGTTAATTACCCTAATTAACAAGATGTGCCAATAATCCACTGTCCTCAGACAGGATATGATTAATACAACGATTTATGCTAGCTCCATGACCTCGCTTTACTGAGTCACCGGAGCTCTCCAATGCTAATTACTCCACTAATTAACATGAGCCACTAATAGCTATACCCCTGAAGGGTAATTAGTCTCGAGCATATTACGTTAACACAAATACTGACAGACTCTGACAGAACCTCTCCCACTACGTGAATTCATGATGAGAAAGCTAATTACATAATTAGCTAGAGTGGTCAATTAATTGTCACATGGACAATTAATTGCTCCCGAGACGTATCTCATTATAGCTCAACACTGTTTCTCTCATAACAGCCCTCACTCACTCCACAATACTAAGTGTGCACCCCTTAACCAGTTAATTACCCCTTAATTAACTCACTGAATCCTTAAGTCCTCAACATAACTTAAAGAAACAAAGTAACCCCAGCGTTACATAGGTCACACTATAATGGCATGTAACAACATATCAGCACTACCCACATATAGTTGCAGCACTGCAACTCGCTAATTACTGTGCCCACACAATAAAACACACGGTTGTGCAACACACACAAGTATACTAATATTACTGCCCCTCTCCCTCTTTTACTTCTTGCACCCGATTGCAAAGGAATACTGTGAACACACACATACTTCAGCCAGGCAATTAACCCATTAATTGCCTGCTCTCATTAAGCACTGAAAATTCCCCTGAATAATCCTAGAGGTCCCTTGAACCCTCAACAAAGTTCCTGGGGCAATAATATTGTATAACTGATAACAACACTGCACAAACCTGCAACATAATGATGCCGTCAGCATACCCCACATGCTAATGACATCATTAGGCAATCCGTCAGCAATCACATCTACTGACCTACCACACAAAACAGTACATGAACACGCAAATGAACACATAGAAATGGCCTTCACATACTCTCTGAAAATTATATCACCAAGTAGTGTGCATCAACCAACACAGACTTCAGGAGTCCCACTGACATCCCTGTCTACCTCTAATGATTATAATTTTACTGTACTCTATGGCATTAATCCAGCCTGAACGATTATATAGAATCGACAGGCTGGATCACTTATATGGTAAATCTCTACACTGACTGGTTACATCCTGTAGTCAGTCTACTAACATACTACCATACAGCGTGGTCCCGTGTATAATCTCTTTCTCCAGGTACCGCCCCTACCCGACATCTGGATTCCACTGACAGCTGCCCCCAGCTGTTTTTTTCTAGCCTGGCGAGGCTCTGAGATAACTCTTACCGGGAACATCCACCGGTACTCATCACACTGTAATAGTACTCATTTCTACTGCCTTATTTTTCCTCATTACCAAAGTTACTACCACACTTAGCTTTTAGCTGACACACTTAGCTGGCTTGCTCCTCATGCGTCGACAAGATGTGGCCCTAGGCTGTCCCGGGAAAGTGGCCAAGGCATGTGGCCACAGCGCCCCTCCCGAGCTGAAAGAGGGGGGGGGGGTTGGGTGGCCGGCGTGTGGGTGGCCTGAGTGGCCCATGACGTCATACCACCCCACCGGCCGGGCTAGCGGGCGGGGTGGTGTTTGCCTGGGTGAGAAGCCTCCACCCGAGGGCGGGCGGGCGCGCACATGGCGCTTGCCTCAAGCTGGCTGGCTGGCCCCCACCAGCATACACACGTGGATGGAAGATCACCTACTCTCCCATCAAACCAGCATGCTCGCTCGTACACTCGGGTGACAATGGCCGGCGGCGTCACCACATGGCCACCGCCAGGTGGAATGCAAAGTCCAACATGGGCCTGTAATATCACATACGCGTACACTGCCCAACATCAATTGTCCATTGCCACCAGACAGGATACTCTCACACCTGTTACACCAGGCTCTGCCAGCCTGCCTCATGCGTTCACACAGTCAACTGTCTCTTAGCTTTTTACTGTTTCTTCCGTAAATCCCTGGCCCCAATTCACTTAATTGGGCCTTGACACAACCCCTGATGGCAGGAGTGCCACCAATCGAGTAATTTGGACGACAGAAGCGATTAACAGGGGGTGGAGGCGGCAAGCGTGCCGCCCCCACCCAAACACCTCTTCCTTCCCTGGCCGCCCAATTCAACCTGAAGATTTCGCGGGCTAAGGGACACCAGATACCCATACCTCCTCCCTACAATGCCTAGACCAATCAGCTTGGAGCCGGCACAGCTTCCTCATGCCGCTCCCAATCAGAATTGTTCGCGCCAAAACTAGGCTTGGACCACACGTGCGGGACCCAATCACATGCCTCCGTCACCCTCGGCGTCTTGTGACGTCACAAGGAGGAGGAGGCCTAAGGAGTGGCGTGATGTCTCCCATGTGGGGGGGGGGGGGGAAGAGGCAGCGCTCACCCCACTCTCCCCCAACCTCTAACGGTTTTAGTCAAGTATCCTCTCACACTCACTCTCAACTCCCATCCTATTTCACAGAAACAGGAAAATCTCTGTAATTCTCTCTACAGAGCAATCACAGACTTCTAACTACTCTCAAGTGATAGTTCTTGACATAAGCTTTCATTCAACACCCAACAAGCATATGTTATTTTGAAAGCTTCAATTTCTAGAGTGTCTAGCCCAATCTAGAAACTAGGAAAACTAGCTGAGGGATCTAGATCCCTCACACATAGTAGGCTGAGAAGTGCGTTCTGGCTACTAGGTACGACATATATATATATATATATATATATATATATATATATATATATATATATATATATATATATATATATATATATGCCTATACTTGCATAAACCACAAGTGAAGATAAACCATCTTTGGACAACACCCACCAGTGGGACTCGAACCCAGAAAGCACAACTACCTTCCAGTAGCTGGCATAACTAGTATGCTTTAACCCACTACGCCATCAGACCTTACAAAAGAAGTAGATAGTTCGAGATATATATATCTCAAACATCTCTACCTCCCGAAGGCACCAGATGAGTGAGGGGTCAGTCTGCATTTTTCGTCAAGCCACTGTCAATGTGAGAGAACTCGTGTCCAGCTTATAAGCCTATACTTGCATAAACCACAAGTGAAGATAAACCATCTTTGGACAACACCCACCAGTGGGACTCGAACCCAGAAAGCACAACTACCTTCCAGTAGCTGGCATAACTAGTATGCTTTAACCCACTACGCCATCAGACCTTACAAAAGAAGTAGATAGTTCGAGATATATATATCTCAAACATCTCTACCTCCCGAAGGCACCAGATGAGTGAGGGGTCAGTCTGCATTTTTCGTCAAGCCACTGTCAATGTGAGAGAACTCGTGTCCAGCTTATAAGCCTATACTTGCATAAACCACAAGTGAAGATAAACCATCTTTGGACAACACCCACCAGTGGGACTCGAACCCAGAAAGCACAACTACCTTCCAGTAGCTGGCATAACTAGTATGCTTTAACCCACTACGCCATCAGACCTTACAAAAGAAGTAGATAGTTCGAGATATATATATCTCAAACATCTCTACCTCCCGAAGGCACCAGATGAGTGAGGGGTCAGTCTGCATTTTTCGTCAAGCCACTGTCAATGTGAGAGAACTCGTGTCCAGCTTATAAGCCTATACTTGCATAAACCACAAGTGAAGATAAACCATCTTTGGACAACACCCACCAGTGGGACTCGAACCCAGAAAGCACAACTACCTTCCAGTAGCTGGCATAACTAGTATGCTTTAACCCACTACGCCATCAGACCTTACAAAAGAAGTAGATAGTTCGAGATATATATATCTCAAACATCTCTACCTCCCGAAGGCACCAGATGAGTGAGGGGTCAGTCTGCATTTTTCGTCAAGCCACTGTCAATGTGAGAGAACTCGTGTCCAGCTTATAAGCCTATACTTGCATAAACCACAAGTGAAGATAAACCATCTTTGGACAACACTCACCAGTGGGACTCGAACCCAGAAAGCACAACTACCTTCCAGTAGCTGGCATAACTAGTATGCTTTAACCCACTACGCCATCAGACCTTACAAAAGAAGTAGATAGTTCGAGATATATATATCTCAAACATCTCTACCTCCCGAAGGCACCAGATGAGTGAGGGGTCAGTCTGCATTTTTCGTCAAGCCACTGTCAATGTGAGAGAACTCGTGTCCAGCTTATAAGCCTATACTTGCATAAACCACAAGTGAAGATAAACCATCTTTGGACAACACCCACCAGTGGGACTCGAACCCAGAAAGCACAACTACCTTCCAGTAGCTGGCATAACTAGTATGCTTTAACCCACTACGCCATCAGACCTTACAAAAGAAGTAGATAGTTCAAGATATATATATCTCAAACATCTCTACCTCCTGAAGGCACCAGATGAGTGAGGGGTCAGTCTGCATTTTTCGTCAAGCCACTGTCAATGTGAGAGAACTCGTGTCCAGCTTATAAGCCTATACTTGCATAAACCACAAGTGAAGATAAACCATCTTTGGACAACACCCACCAGTGGGACTCGAACCCAGAAAGCACAACTACCTTCCAGTAGCTGGCATAACTAGTATGCTTTAACCCACTACGCCATCAGACCTTACAAAAGAAGTAGATAGTTCGAGATATATATATCTCAAACATCTCTACCTCCCGAAGGCACCAGATGAGTGAGGGGTCAGTCTGCATTTTTCGTCAAGCCACTGTCAATGTGAGAGAACTCGTGTCCAGCTTATAAGCCTATACTTGCATAAACCACAAGTGAAGATAAACCATCTTTGGACAACACCCACCAGTGGGACTCGAACCCAGAAAGCACAACTACCTTCCAGTAGCTGGCATAACTAGTATGCTTTAACCCACTACGCCATCAGACCTTACAAAAGAAGTAGATAGTTCGAGATATATATATCTCAAACATCTCTACCTCCCGAAGGCACCAGATGAGTGAGGGGTCAGTCTGCATTTTTCGTCAAGCCACTGTCAATGTGAGAGAACTCGTGTCCAGCTTATAAGCCTATACTTGCATAAACCACAAGTGAAGATAAACCATCTTTGGACAACACCCACCAGTGGGACTCGAACCCAGAAAGGACAACTACCTTCCAGTAGCTGGCATAACTAGTATGCTTTAACCCACTACGCCATCAGACCTTACAAAAGAAGTAGATAGTTCGAGATATATATATCTCAAACATCTCTACCTCCCGAAGGCACCAGATGAGTGAGGGGTCAGTCTGCATTTTTCGTCAAGCCACTGTCAATGTGAGAGAACTCGTGTCCAGCTTATAAGCCTATACTTGCATAAACCACAAGTGAAGATAAACCATCTTTGGACAACACCCACCAGTGGGACTCGAACCCAGAAAGCACAACTACCTTCCAGTAGCTGGCATAACTAGTATGCTTTAACCCACTACGCCATCAGACCTTACAAAAGAAGTAGATAGTTCGAGATATATATATCTCAAACATCTCTACCTCCCGAAGGCACCAGATGAGTGAGGGGTCAGTCTGCATTTTTCGTCAAGCCACTGTCAATGTGAGAGAACTCGTGTCCAGCTTATAAGCCTATACTTGCATAAACCACAAGTGAAGATAAACCATCTTTGGACAACACCCACCAGTGGGACTCGAACCCAGAAAGCACAACTACCTTCCAGTAGCTGGCATAACTAGTATGCTTTAACCCACTACGCCATCAGACCTTACAAAAGAAGTAGATAGTTCGAGATATATATATCTCAAACATCTCTACCTCCCGAAGGCACCAGATGAGTGAGGGGTCAGTCTGCATTTTTCGTCAAGCCACTGTCAATGTGAGAGAACTCGTGTCCAGCTTATAAGCCTATACTTGCATAAACCACAAGTGAAGATAAACCATCTTTGGACAACACCCACCAGTGGGACTCGAACCCAGAAAGCACAACTACCTTCCAGTAGCTGGCATAACTAGTATGCTTTAACCCACTACGCCATCAGACCTTACAAAAGAAGTAGATAGTTCGAGATATATATATCTCAAACATCTCTACCTCCCGAAGGCACCAGATGAGTGAGGGGTCAGTCTGCATTTTTCGTCAAGCCACTGTCAATGTGAGAGAACTCGTGTCCAGCTTATAAGCCTATACTTGCATAAACCACAAGTGAAGATAAACCATCTTTGGACAACACCCACCAGTGGGACTCGAACCCAGAAAGCACAACTACCTTCCAGTAGCTGGCATAACTAGTATGCTTTAACCCACTACGCCATCAGACCTTACAAAAGAAGTAGATAGTTCGAGATATATATATCTCAAACATCTCTACCTCCCGAAGGCACCAGATGAGTGAGGGGTCAGTCTGCATTTTTCGTCAAGCCACTGTCAATGTGAGAGAACTCGTGTCCAGCTTATAAGCCTATACTTGCATAAACCACAAGTGAAGATAAACCATCTTTGGACAACACCCACCAGTGGGACTCGAACCCAGAAAGCACAACTACCTTCCAGTAGCTGGCATAACTAGTATGCTTTAACCCACTACGCCATCAGACCTTACAAAAGAAGTAGATAGTTCGAGATATATATATCTCAAACATCTCTACCTCCCGAAGGCACCAGATGAGTGAGGGGTCAGTCTGCATTTTTCGTCAAGCCACTGTCAATGTGAGAGAACTCGTGTCCAGCTTATAAGCCTATACTTGCATAAACCACAAGTGAAGATAAACCATCTTTGGACAACACCCACCAGTGGGACTCGAACCCAGAAAGCACAACTACCTTCCAGTAGCTGGCATAACTAGTATGCTTTAACCCACTACGCCATCAGACCTTACAAAAGAAGTAGATAGTTCGAGATATATATATCTCAAACATCTCTACCTCCCGAAGGCACCAGATGAGTGAGGGGTCAGTCTGCATTTTTCGTCAAGCCACTGTCAATGTGAGAGAACTCGTGTCCAGCTTATAAGCCTATACTTGCATAAACCACAAGTGAAGATAAACCATCTTTGGACAACACCCACCAGTGGGACTCGAACCCAGAAAGCACAACTACCTTCCAGTAGCTGGCATAACTAGTATGCTTTAACCCACTACGCCATCAGACCTTACAAAAGAAGTAGATAGTTCGAGATATATATATCTCAAACATCTCTACCTCCCGAAGGCACCAGATGAGTGAGGGGTCAGTCTGCATTTTTCGTCAAGCCACTGTCAATGTGAGAGAACTCGTGTCCAGCTTATAAGCCTATACTTGCATAAACCACAAGTGAAGATAAACCATCTTTGGACAACACCCACCAGTGGGACTCGAACCCAGAAAGCACAGATATATATATCTGTGCGGGTTCGAGATATATATATCTCGAACCCGAGATATATATATCTCGAACTATCTACTTCTTTTGTAAGGTCTGATGGCGTAGTGGGTTAAAGCATACTAGTTATGCCAGCTACTGGAAGGTAGTTGTGCTTTCTGGGTTCGAGTCCCACTGGTGGGTGTTGTCCAAAGATGGTTTATCTTCACTTGTGGTTTATGCAAGTATAGGCTTATAAGCTGGACACGAGTTCTCTCACATTGACAGTGGCTTGACAAAAAATGCAGACTGACCCCTCACTCATCTGGTGCCTTCGGGAGGTAGAGATGTTTGAGATATATATATCTCGAACTATCTACTTCTTTTGTAAGGTCTGATGGCGTAGTGGGTTAAAGCATACTAGTTATGCCAGCTACTGGAAGGTAGTTGTGCTTTCTGGGTTCGAGTCCCACTGGTGGGTGTTGTCCAAAGATGGTTTATCTTCACTTGTGGTTTATGCAAGTATAGGCTTATAAGCTGGACACGAGTTCTCTCACATTGACAGTGGCTTGACGAAAAATGCAGACTGACCCCTCACTCATCTGGTGCCTTCGGGAGGTAGAGATGTTTGAGATATATATATCTCGAACTATCTACTTCTTTTGTAAGGTCTGATGGCGTAGTGGGTTAAAGCATACTAGTTATGCCAGCTACTGGAAGGTAGTTGTGCTTTCTGGGTTCGAGTCCCACTGGTGGGTGTTGTCCAAAGATGGTTTATCTTCACTTGTGGTTTATGCAAGTATAGGCTTATAAGCTGGACACGAGTTCTCTCACATTGACAGTGGCTTGACGAAAAATGCAGACTGACCCCTCACTCATCTGGTGCCTTCGGGAGGTAGAGATGTTTGAGATATATATATCTCGAACTATCTACTTCTTTTGTAAGGTCTGATGGCGTAGTGGGTTAAAGCATACTAGTTATGCCAGCTACTGGAAGGTAGTTGTGCTTTCTGGGTTCGAGTCCCACTGGTGGGTGTTGTCCAAAGATGGTTTATCTTCACTTGTGGTTTATGCAAGTATAGGCTTATAAGCTGGACACGAGTTCTCTCACATTGACAGTGGCTTGACGAAAAATGCAGACTGACCCCTCACTCATCTGGTGCCTTCGGGAGGTAGAGATGTTTGAGATATATATATCTCGAACTATCTACTTCTTTTGTAAGGTCTGATGGCGTAGTGGGTTAAAGCATACTAGTTATGCCAGCTACTGGAAGGCAGTTGTGCTTTCTGGGTTCGAGTCCCACTGGTGGGTGTTGTCCAAAGATGGTTTATCTTCACTTGTGGTTTATGCAAGTATAGGCTTATAAGCTGGACACGAGTTCTCTCACATTGACAGTGGCTTGACGAAAAATGCAGACTGACCCCTCACTCATCTGGTGCCTTCGGGAGGTAGAGATGTTTGAGATATATATATCTCGAACTATCTACTTCTTTTGTAAGGTCTGATGGCGTAGTGGGTTAAAGCATACTAGTTATGCCAGCTACTGGAAGGTAGTTGTGCTTTCTGGGTTCGAGTCCCACTGGTGGGTGTTGTCCAAAGATGGTTTATCTTCACTTGTGGTTTATGCAAGTATAGGCTTATAAGCTGGACACGAGTTCTCTCACATTGACAGTGGCTTGACGAAAAATGCAGACTGACCCCTCACTCATCTGGTGCCTTCGGGAGGTAGAGATGTTTGAGATATATATATCTCGAACTATCTACTTCTTTTGTAAGGTCTGATGGCGTAGTGGGTTAAAGCATACTAGTTATGCCAGCTACTGGAAGGTAGTTGTGCTTTCTGGGTTCGAGTCCCACTGGTGGGTGTTGTCCAAAGATGGTTTATCTTCACTTGTGGTTTATGCAAGTATAGGCTTATAAGCTGGACACGAGTTCTCTCACATTGACAGTGGCTTGACGAAAAATGCAGACTGACCCCTCACTCATCTGGTGCCTTCGGGAGGTAGAGATGTTTGAGATATATATATCTCGAACTATCTACTTCTTTTGTAAGGTCTGATGGCGTAGTGGGTTAAAGCATACTAGTTATGCCAGCTACTGGAAGGTAGTTGTGCTTTCTGGGTTCGAGTCCCACTGGTGGGTGTTGTCCAAAGATGGTTTATCTTCACTTGTGGTTTATGCAAGAATAGGCTTATAAGCTGGACACGAGTTCTCTCACATTGACAGTGGCTTGACGAAAAATGCAGACTGACCCCTCACTCATCTGGTGCCTTCGGGAGGTAGAGATGTTTGAGATATATATATCTCGAACTATCTACTTCTTTTGTAAGGTCTGATGGCGTAGTGGGTTAAAGCATACTAGTTATGCCAGCTACTGGAAGGTAGTTGTGCTTTCTGGGTTCGAGTCCCACTGGTGGGTGTTGTCCAAAGATGGTTTATCTTCACTTGTGGTTTATGCAAGTATAGGCTTATAAGCTGGACACGAGTTCTCTCACATTGACAGTGGCTTGACGAAAAATGCAGACTGACCCCTCACTCATCTGGTGCCTTCGGGAGGTAGAGATGTTTGAGATATATATATCTCGAACTATCTACTTCTTTTGTAAGGTCTGATGGCGTAGTGGGTTAAAGCATACTAGTTATGCCAGCTACTGGAAGGTAGTTGTGCTTTCTGGGTTCGAGTCCCACTGGTGGGTGTTGTCCAAAGATGGTTTATCTTCACTTGTGGTTTATGCAAGTATAGGCTTATAAGCTGGACACGAGTTCTCTCACATTGACAGTGGCTTGATGAAAAATGCAGACTGACCCCTCACTCATCTGGTGCCTTCGGGAGGTAGAGATGTTTGAGATATATATATCTCGAACTATCTACTTCTTTTGTAAGGTCTGATGGCGTAGTGGGTTAAAGCATACTAGTTATGCCAGCTACTGGAAGGTAGTTGTGCTTTCTGGGTTCGAGTCCCACTGGTGGGTGTTGTCCAAAGATGGTTTATCTTCACTTGTGGTTTATGCAAGTATAGGCTTATAAGCTGGACACGAGTTCTCTCACATTGACAGTGGCTTGACGAAAAATGCAGACTGACCCCTCACTCATCTGGTGCCTTCGGGAGGTAGAGATGTTTGAGATATATATATCTCGAACTATCTACTTCTTTTGTAAGGTCTGATGGCGTAGTGGGTTAAAGCATACTAGTTATGCCAGCTACTGGAAGGTAGTTGTGCTTTCTGGGTTCGAGTCCCACTGGTGGGTGTTGTCCAAAGATGGTTTATCTTCACTTGTGGTTTATGCAAGTATAGGCTTATAAGCTGGACACGAGTTCTCTCACATTGACAGTGGCTTGACGAAAAATGCAGACTGACCCCTCACTCATCTGGTGCCTTCGGGAGGTAGAGATGTTTGAGATATATATATCTCGAACTATCTACTTCTTTTGTAAGGTCTGATGGCGTAGTGGGTTAAAGCATACTAGTTATGCCAGCTACTGGAAGGTAGTTGTGCTTTCTGGGTTCGAGTCCCACTGGTGGGTGTTGTCCAAAGATGGTTTATCTTCACTTGTGGTTTATGCAAGTATAGGCTTATAAGCTGGACACGAGTTCTCTCACATTGACAGTGGCTTGACGAAAAATGCAGACTGACCCCTCACTCATCTGGTGCCTTCGGGAGGTAGAGATGTTTGAGATATATATATCTCGAACTATCTACTTCTTTTGTAAGGTCTGATGGCGTAGTGGGTTAAAGCATACTAGTTATGCCAGCTACTGGAAGGTAGTTGTGCTTTCTGGGTTCGAGTCCCACTGGTGGGTGTTGTCCAAAGATGGTTTATCTTCACTTGTGGTTTATGCAAGTATAGGCTTATAAGCTGGACACGAGTTCTCTCACATTGACAGTGGCTTGACGAAAAATGCAGACTGACCCCTCACTCATCTGGTGCCTTCGGGAGGTAGAGATGTTTGAGATATATATATCTCGAACTATCTACTTCTTTTGTAAGGTCTGATGGCGTAGTGGGTTAAAGCATACTAGTTATGCCAGCTACTGGAAGGTAGTTGTGCTTTCTGGGTTCGAGTCCCACTGGTGGGTGTTGTCCAAAGATGGTTTATCTTCACTTGTGGTTTATGCAAGTATAGGCTTATAAGCTGGACACGAGTTCTCTCACATTGACAGTGGCTTGACGAAAAATGCAGACTGACCCCTCACTCATCTGGTGCCTTCGGGAGGTAGAGATGTTTGAGATATATATATCTCGAACTATCTACTTCTTTTGTAAGGTCTGATGGCGTAGTGGGTTAAAGCATACTAGTTATGCCAGCTACTGGAAGGTAGTTGTGCTTTCTGGGTTCGAGTCCCACTGGTGGGTGTTGTCCAAAGATGGTTTATCTTCACTTGTGGTTTATGCAAGTATAGGCTTATAAGCTGGACACGAGTTCTCTCACATTGACAGTGGCTTGACGAAAAATGCAGACTGACCCCTCACTCATCTGGTGCCTTCGGGAGGTAGAGATGTTTGAGATATATATATCTCGAACTATCTACTTCTTTTGTAAGGTCTGATGGCGTAGTGGGTTAAAGCATACTAGTTATGCCAGCTACTGGAAGGTAGTTGTGCTTTCTGGGTTCGAGTCCCACTGGTGGGTGTTGTCCAAAGATGGTTTATCTTCACTTGTGGTTTATGCAAGAATAGGCTTATAAGCTGGACACGAGTTCTCTCACATTGACAGTGGCTTGACGAAAAATGCAGACTGACCCCTCACTCATCTGGTGCCTTCGGGAGGTAGAGATGTTTGAGATATATATATCTCGAACTATCTACTTCTTTTGTAAGGTCTGATGGCGTAGTGGGTTAAAGCATACTAGTTATGCCAGCTACTGGAAGGTAGTTGTGCTTTCTGGGTTCGAGTCCCACTGGTGGGTGTTGTCCAAAGATGGTTTATCTTCACTTGTGGTTTATGCAAGTATAGGCTTATAAGCTGGACACGAGTTCTCTCACATTGACAGTGGCTTGACGAAAAATGCAGACTGACCCCTCACTCATCTGGTGCCTTCGGGAGGTAGAGATGTTTGAGATAT
>NC_091162.1:47176951-47249451 GCF_040958095.1 Procambarus clarkii | reverse complement strand
AAAGTTGACCTCATACATAGAGAAAAGGGTTGCTTTATCATTTCATAAGAAAAAAATTATAGTAAATATATTAATTCAGGAAAACTTGGCTTATTAGGCAAATCGGGCCTTGAATAGTAGGCTGAGAAGTGAGTTCTGGCTACTAGGTACGACATATATATATATATATATATATATATATATATATATATATATATATATGTCGTACCTAGTAGCCAGAACTCACTTCTCAGCCTACTATTCAAGGCCCGATTTGCCTAATAAGCCAAGTTTTCCTGAATTAATATATTTACTATATTTTTTTTCTTATGAAATGATAAAGCAACCCTTTTCTCTATGTATGAGGTCAATTTTTTTTTATTGGAGTTAAAATTAACGTAGATATATGACCGAACCTAACCAACCCTACCTAACCTAACCTAACCTATATTTATAGGTAAGGTTAGGTTAGGTAGCCAAAAAAAGCTAGGTTAGGTTAGGTTAGGTAGGTTAGGTAGACGAAAAAACATTAATTCATGAAAACTTGGCTTATTTGGCAAATCGGGCCTTGAATAGTAGGCTGAGAAGTGCGTTCTGGCTATTAGGTACGACATATATATATATATATATATATATATATATATATATATATATATATATATATATATATATATGTCGTACCTAGTAGCCAGAACGCACTTTTCTGCCTACTATGCAAGGCCTGATTTGCCTAATAAGCCAAGTTTTACTGAATTAATATATTTTCTTTAATTTTTTTCTTATGAAATGATAAAGCTACCCATTTCATTACGCATGAGGTCAATTTTTTTTTATTGAAGTTAAAATTAACGTAGATATATGACCGAACCTAACCAACCCTACCTAACCTAACCTAACCTATCTTTAAACGTTAGGTTAGGTTAGGTAGCCGAAAAAGTTAGGTTAGGTTAGGTTAGGTAGGTTAGGTTGTCGAAAAACAATTAATTCATGAAAACTTGGCTTATTAGGCAAATTTGGCCTTGCATAGTAGGTTGAGAAGTGCGTTCTGGCTACTAGGTACGACATATGTATATATATATATATATATATATATATATATATATATATATATATATATATATATATATATATATATATATATATATATATATATATATATATATATATATATATATATATATATATATATATATATATATATATGCAGAAGGCCTATTGGCCCATGCGAGAGAGTATGGAAGTACCCATTTCAGAGAGTAAAGGAAGTACCTAAGCAAACCTTAGTTGTGGGGAATTCCCAGATAAGGTATTTGGAAAGAATGTTTTGTGCTAGAGATGGGGGGAACAGGTTAAGGGTTTGCTATCCCGGAGCTGGCATTGGTGATATTATAAACAACATGAATGATATTATGGCTGGAAATGGGAACAATCCTGTTATTTGCATTAGCGTGGGAGGAAATGATGTTGGTCGAGTTAGGAGTGAGGAACTGATTAAGAGGTATAAAACAGCCATAGAATTAGTTAGGAGCAAGGGAGGAATCCCGATCATATGTGGCATTCTTCCAAGAAAGGGAGTGGGAAATGAATGGATATCGAGGGCACTTGGTGTCAATTGCCGGCTGGAAAGATATTGCAAATCAAATGCAATATCTTTCATAGACAACTGGGAACACTTCTATGGAAGAAATGAAATGTATGCTCGTGATGGGGTGCATCTATCGAGAGCTGGGGTTGTTGCTGTTGCGAACTCGTTGGAAGAAGTGGTTAGAGGTGTTTGTTTGGGTTTAAACTGTTAGTAGATAGAGGTATGGGAATTGATTTGGAGGAAGGAGGTAATAAAAGTATGTGTTTGTGGGAGAAAGGAATTGGCAAAATGATCAGGGAAAGAGAAGGGCCTCAAAATAACAATTCGCTTAGGGTATATTACACTAACAGTAGAAATCTAAGAAATAAAATTAACGAATTAAATGCTCTTGTCTGCACAGAAAAAAATAGATATTATTGCACTTACCGAAACGTGGATGAATGTAGAAAATAGAGAACTATTAGCTGAATATCAAATAAATGGATTTAAACTATTTCACACAGATAGATATATTAGACGAGGAGGTGGAGTAGCCATATATGTTAGGGACAATTTGAAATGTAGTCTCAAAGAGGGAATCAAAACTGAGCCACACACAGAAACTATTTGGATAGAATAAAACGAAAAAGCAAATAATATTATAATAGGAGTTATATATAGGCCACCAAATTTAGACAGAATGGAAGCAAAGCACCTATGGGATGAAATATCTAGAGCATCCAGATGTCACAGTATTTATGTCATGGGTGACTTTAATTTTAGCAGAATAAACTGGTTGAACAAAACAGGGAATAGTGAAGCAGAAGATTTTCTAGAATTAATTGACGATTGCTTTCTTACGCAACACATTAAGGAACCAACACAGGAAAATAATATTTTAGATTTAGTGTTAACTAACAGGGAAACACAAATTAATGACATCGAAATAGGGAGTGAGCTAGGGAACAGTGATCACAAAGAAATCAGATTTAGCATAGAATGGAATAGACCAGTAGGAGAAAATTCTGTTAAAGTGACAGATTTTCGAAAAGCTGATTTTAATAGCCTAAGAAATTTTTTGGGTCAAATTGAATGGAAAGTCTTGGGTATGGGGTGTGGGCCGGTCTTGGAGCGAGACATGAACCCAGCGATAGGTGACTTAAATGGGGATTTCGATGTGGATTCAATATATAACTTATTTAAGAATATTCTAAACAAAGCACAGGAACGTAGTATACCATATAAATTGAATAGATCGAATACTAATGACCCAAAGTGGATAACAAAGAATTTGAAGAACCTTATAAGTAAAAAGAGAGCTTGGTACAAAAGGATTAAAAATGGGGAGGTCACTTTAGAACAGGAATTCGTACAACTGGTTAGAAATGTTAAAAAAGAGATAAGGAAAGCAAAAAGAAACTATGAAGTTCGCATAGCAGGGCAAGCAAAGACAAATCCTAAAGGGTTTTTTCAGTTATATCCTACTAAGACTAGGGAAAGGATAGGCCCATTAAAAACTGAGACAGGTCAAATAACAGATAGTGATGAAGAGATGAGTAGTATTTTTAATAAATATTTTGTATCCGTATTTACTAAAGAGGAACTTAACAATATGCCGTCAGCCGAACAAGTCTATGTGGGTGGGGACGGGGACAGGTTGACGAGTTTAGCAGTTACCAGGGAGGATGTTCTTAAACAAATAGTAAAACTCAAACCAAACAAATCCCCAGGGGCCGGATGAAGTGTTTGCCAGGGTGCTTAAAGAATGCAAAAAGGAGCTTTGTGACCCACTGTCAACCATATTTAATAAATCACTAGAGTCAGGCAGAGTGCCAGAGTTTTGGAAAGTTGCTAATGTGATACCAGTTTTTAAGAAAGGAGATAGATCACTTGCGTCTAACTATCGACCAATTAGCCTAACGTCTATTGTGAGAAAGTTACTCGAATCTATAATAGCAAATAAAATTCGTATATATATACGAATATATATATATATATATATATATATATATATATATATATATATATATATATATATATATATATATATATATATATATGTATATATATATATGTATATATTTCGTACTTAGTAGCCAGAACGCAGTTCTCTGCCTACTTTGCAAGGCCCGATTTGTCTAATAAGCCAAGTTTTCCTGAATTAATATATTTTCTCTAATTTTTTTTCTTATGAAAAGATAAAGCTTCCCATTTCATTATGTATGAGGTCAGTTTTTTTTTATTGGAGTTAAAATTAACGTAGATATATGACCGAACCTAACCAACCCTACCTAACCTAACCTAATCTATCTTTATAGGTTAGGTTAGGTTAGGTAGCCGAAAAGTTAGGTTAGGTTAGGTTAGGTAGGTTAGGTAGTCGAAAAACAATTAATTCATGAAAACTTGGCTTATTAGGCAAATCGGGCATGCATAGTAGGCTGAGAAGTGCGTTCTAGCTACTAGGTACGACATATATATGTATATATATATGTATATGACAATGTCAGACCACGGAGGAAAAATGAAACAGGAAATTTCCTTAAGTACTTTCGTATATTAAATACATCTTCAGAAGGTCTGAAGATGTATTTAATATACGAAAGTACTTAAGGAAATTTCCTGTTTCATTTTTCCTCCGTGGTCTGACATTGTCACATTCTTAATCACGTGTTTATTTTCGTGATATACACATATATGTATATATATATATATATATATATATATATATATATATATATATATATATATATATATATATATATATATTTATATATATTTATATATATATATATATATATGTATATATATATATATATATATATATATATATATATATATATATATATATATATATATATATATATATATATATATATATATATATATATATATGTCGTACCTAGTAGCCAGAACTCACTTCTCAGCCTACTATACAAGGCCCGATTTGCCTAATAAGCCAAGTTTTCATGAATTAATGTTTTTTCGTCTACCTAACCTACCTAACCTAACCTAACCTAGCTTTTTTTGGCTACCTAACCTAACCTTACCTATAAATATAGGTTAGGTTAGGTTAGGTAGGGTTGGTTAGGTTCAGTCATATATCTACGTTAATTTTATCTCCAATAAAAATAAATTGACCCCATACATAGTGAAAAGGGAAGCTATATCATTTCATAAGAAAAAAATTATAGTAAAAATATTAATTCAGGAAAACTTGGCTTATTAGGCAAATCGGGCCTTGAATAGTAGGCTGAGAAGTGAGTTCTGGCTATTAGGTATGACATATATATATATATATATATATATATATATATATATATATATATATATATATATATATATACATATGTCAAACCTAGTAGCCAGAACGCACTTCTCAGCCTACTATGCAAGGCCCGATTTGCCTAATAAGCAAAGTTTTCCTGAATTAATATATTTTCTCTAGTTTTTTCTTATGGAATGATAAAGCTACCCATTTCATTTTGTATGAGATCAATTTTTTTTATTCGAATTAAAATTACCGTAGATATATGACGAACCTAACCAACCCTACCTAACCTAAATTATCCCTATAGGTTAGGTTAGGTTAGGTGGCCAAAAAAGTTAGGTTAGGTTAGATTAGGTAGTCGAAAAAACATTAATTCATGAAAACTTGGCTTATTAGGCAAATCGGGCCTTGTATAGTAGGCTGAGAAGTGCGTTCTGGCTACTAGGTACGACACATATATATATACATATATATATATATATACATATATATATATATATATATATATACATATATATATATATATACATATATATATATACATATATATATACATATATATATATATATATACATATATATATACATATTTATACATATATATATATATATATATATATATATATATTTATATATATATATATATATATATATATATATATATATATATATATATATATATATATATATATATATATATATATATACATATATGTTTCATTGAATATGACCGCATATTCTGTATTTATTATTTTCTGGTTTAGGGCTTCTATCCCTCTAACTATTTTCTTAGCATCAGGGCTTAATTGAAATAGGAGTTCTCCAAAACTCATTTTCGTACTTTTAAGGTGAAGAAAAGAAGTGATTTACTATAGAGTGTATTACACTTATTTATATAATTTGCACAACGTTTCGAACCTCCATGGTTCATTCTCAAGTGAACAGATCTTACAAAACTAGTTGATTTTATACCCGCACTGGGTCAGGTGATAATACAATAAAGGTGAAAACATGGGGGGATACATAAGGGATAAATGTGAGGTGAAACATAGGGGTAACTTCAGAAGGCTTATTGGCCCATACGAGGCAGCTCCTATCTAAACACAAAGATTAATCCAGTGTAATTGGCCTATTATGTTGGACATTGTCTTCTGTGTTGGCATCGATATGTTCTTGTCTTGTCCTTACTCTCATGGTGGGTAGAGTAAATAGTTCCGTGATTTGGGTGTTCATGGTAGGTCGCTCTATTCTTATGTGAATTGCCTCAAGAATTTGTAATCTTCTTGCATCTTGGGTTTTGTCTATTATGCAGGTATTCTCGTTCAACATTTCTCTTGTTAGAGTAATGTCATGGGGTTGTCTCATGTGATTCCTAGGGGCACTGGATTGAAGATGGCATGTCAAACGCCTCGTCAGCTTGGTCGACGTCATACCTATGTACTTACATTGAAGGTTACATCCTTCGTGGGGGCAAGTGTACATGTATACAACGCTTGACTGCTGTAGAGGGTTCTCCGTCGGCTTCGGGCTGTTTTTGATAAGGAGTTCGGAAGTCTTCTTGGTTTTGTAGAATATTATCAGGTTTATGTTTTGGTTAGGAGTAGTGCTTTTTACTCCTTTACGGATTATTTCTTTCATTATTCTTTCCTCTTTTATATGTTCACTGTGCATGGTTGATTTGTAATATAATTTTATTGGAGGTGTTGTGGTTTCTGTTCTAGGTTCTGGATTATACCAACGGTCCAAGTGTCTTCTTATAGCAGCGTTTATTTCCGCGTTGCTATATCCGTTGTTCACCAATACCTGAGTTACTCTTTCAAACTCTCTACTCACGTTGCTCCATTTAGAGCAGTGGGTAAGCGCTCGACGAATATAAGCATTGAGAACACTGGCTTTGTATCTTTGGGGGCACTCACTTCTACCGTTCAGGCATAATCCTATGTTGGTGGGCTTGGTATATACTTTGGTGCTTAAAGAGGTTCCTGTTTTTGTTATTAGTACATCCAGGAATGGCAGACTGTTATTTTCACTATTTTCATGTGTAAATCGGAGTACTGACTCTCTCTCTCTCTAGGTGTCTTTTTAGGTCAATTAGTTCATCTGAGTCTTTTTCTATTACGAATATGTAATCTACATAACTACATCGTCGAGCGCTTACCCACTGCTCTGAATGGAGCAACGTGAGTAGAGAGTGTTCCATGAAGTGAGTAGTCCCATGCCAACTGTCTGCCACCCTTCCACGGTCGCAGTGTGATTCCGTCTGGTCGGCCGGCAAAGCTAACAGAGTCACGGTTCAGTAGGTTGCGGGGCTCTCTCTCCGCTGGACACTGAGCAGAGGCAAGGCTTCTTTTAATGATGTCATTGACTTCGTCGTGTCTAGTGTGCCAACCACCAGATTTTCCACAGTGCAGGCCATGCAGTCCATATTCGTCAGCATCTGCCTCGCCGCAAATACACCTATGAACAGTGTGGATAGGGGCAGCAAGACGGAGAGCGACTGCAATACGGAGCTCCTGCGGATCAAGACGTGTGCCTGTTGCAGACATAGCGACTGCCAAAAGGAAGTCCCCTGCATGGGGAGCCTGCACAGCTGTGAGGCGTGCACGATCACTGGGGGTTGTTGCTGCCTCCAGCAAAGCTGTGGCTTCTTTGTCGACAATGGGGCTGTCCCAACTGGATTGTTTCTTGGCTTTCGGCATGGCTGGTCTGAGTGCTGGGTCTGCCATGGCACCCCATTTCGTGTCGCATTCCGTGTAGTGGGGGTCCTGTATCCCCGCTACATCACTCAGGGTGTCAGGTAGAATTTCCTTAACCAGGTCATCTGATGCTGAGGAGGAAGACAGGAAAGCTGGGACAGCAATTTGGGTAGCAGTGCGGACACCCAAGCCACCGAGCCTAACAGGAAGAGTGGCCTGTTTCCATTGGCATTCGTTGAGGGAGAGGTTAACAACTTTTTCCAGCATGGTCTTCAGTAAGAGGTCATACTCTTCAAGCTTTCGGCTGTCGTAAGATGGGGCGCACCTCAGAAAGTATATAAACTTTCATATATACTTAAATATATCTATATATATATATATATATATATATATATATATATATATATATATATATATATATATATATATATATATATATATATATATATATATATATATATATATATATATGTGTGTGTGTGTGTGTGTGTGTGTGTGTAAACTGAAAACTCCACACCCAAGGAGTGACTCGAACCCAGACAGCCAGGAGCACTATGCAACTGGCGTACATGGTACCTTAGGCACTTGACCAACTGTGACCGTACAAAAGAAGTTGGTAGCCTAGGCTATATCTGTTAGATTCAAATTGAATGTCCGTTCAAACATAATCAATCACAGGCAAGTAGGCCTCTGACGTCATGCCAGACAGACAGTCACCAGCAGCTCAGTTCTCCCGACAGACCCAGAGTAGGTGGACCTCGGCTGGCCAGTTATACATCTTGTTGCCTCATTCAATAAATATACAGAAGTGCCTACTGTGTCTACATTCAATCCAGCAAGGCGACGAATACTGGTAGCAGCAGTGGGATCCAGAATTTTTTTTTCTCTGGAAACGAAAATTCAAGTACCCAACATGGCCTTGTGTTCCAGCCAGCCACCGCCATCAGCCGCCATCCTGCCACCCACGTATCAAATATTGTGCCAGACCGGGGTCCTGCCATCAACCACTACTCCAGGCCAACGTCTCAGAAGTAAGGGTCAATATTTTCCTGGTAGAACGCTAATTCATCAGTGAGGAGGAAGGATACTTCCTGCGCCAGCCATTTTTGAATCGCGCGCCACGTGGGAACCAGCACCCACCACCACCACCACCACCCAAGCTGACACCATCAAAGCTTTTTGAGTGTTCTACCTACTGAAATCGTCGTCAGTCATCGTCGCAAGTATCAACTGATAATTGTGTGTGGTGTACTGTTATTCAAGAGGAATTGGTGGAAAAAAGACTTCTACCGTCTGACTAGCGTCGCCTCCCCCCCCCCCCCCCCAAGCTCACACACCTCGCCACGTTGCCACATCGACACATTGCCTCCTCTCACAATCGCCACAGCCTCCTGCTACACCACTCTGCTGTGAACTCCGGCCTCGAACATCGTGTTTCCTTCGCCATCATCGTCATCTCAGGATTAATCTTCGCGCTTCCAACATCAATTCCTAGTGTGGGGTCTCACGAGCTTCGCGCCTCTGCCGCCAGCAGTGCTGCCATTGCACCAGTTTGTAAACAAGCCCTCGCATGTGCCTCTTCAAACGCCCTTGTCGCCGTTTTTCGTTTGGCCACTGTTATATTGCAAATCCTATATTAAAATATATTGCAAGCTATGGTTTAATGAGGTTTAACGTAAATATATCCACAATATCTTATGAATTAACCTTTCAGTGACTTGTTAAATATTGGAGCTGGTTCAGTACTCCACTCCCAAAGTTTCCCTGAGTGATTTCAACATTCCTGCTTCTCTCAGTAATTTCATTAAATATTAATTGTGCTACTAGAGTGTTATTGGTAAATTCAAATTCCAGTGAAGTAAGAAATCCTTGTTTTAGTAGCAGTTAAGGATTTGTACAATATAATTTTTTTTTAATTCCTCCAAGCCTAAAATTGAAATTTATTCCTTCAACATTTCATATTATAATTTTTACCATAGCAGTTATATACATTCATGTGTCCAGTTTATGTGCTACATCCATATTTCTTGCATTGCCACTTGTGTTGAATCATTTTTAATGAAATTTTGCAATTGCACTTTCCAGTTTTTATTCTAAATTGCTGTGCTTAGCCTGGGTTTAATTAATTTACATGCTTCTAATCCCAGCCATATTCATACCAGATTGCTAATTTAATTCATAATTTTGCTTGTTCTTAATTATTTGTTGCCTAGCCCAATTTAATAATTTTATTTCTGCCATTTTTTTTTACTTTAGCCAAGTTGATATTTTTTTGTGTGTTTATTTTTGTGTATACCATTTCTGATGCCTGGTGCACTTAATTATAATCTGCGTTCAAACATTACTTCCACGGCTGTGACAATGCCTACCACTGTTGAAACCCCTTCAGACTCAACAGGAACAGTTGCTCGTTCCAATGGCCAGAGATCAGCTCAGGAAATGGCTATTCCTCTTTTTGCTGGTGAATCCCGCTTATTAGAGTCATGGTTTAGTAAGGTTGAAGTGAAAACAGTTGCACGTTTTTCTAAGCCTACTGATGCCGAATACTTTGCAATTGCACGGCCAGCTGTGGACACAACCAAAGGTGATGCACGTTTTGTTGTTGATGAGAAATCCATTGTTAGCCTCCAGTCTTGGTCTGAATTTAAGGATTTCTTTCGCCGGCGCTTTGTTAACATTGGAGACCTTGACCCGTATAGGTTAGTCAAGAAAATTGCCAATGCTAACATGCAGCCTGGTGAATCGTTTAATGCGTTTACTAGCCGTCTCGATCAGTATCTGTATGCCTTAGTGTCTGCTATGAATAGTTCGTCTTGGTTAGATAAAGACAATAATCTGTCCCCTGAGGCTATGGCCAAGATGATAGCATTTTATTGCATTTCGATGTTTTTGCCAAACCTATCATTGAGCAACAAAATTTTGGTGTTAACCATGAAATTGGTGAAGTGTTTGAGGCTATTAACAATGCTGCCGTTAAACTAGCTCCCTGAAGTGCTCAACTGTTGCCACCCTCTGATACTGTAAATGTAGTAACAAGTTCTCGGCATACTCCCACAAACTCTCAAAACTCTTGGTCGCAGAACCGTACCCATGCTCGTAGCCCCCAGTCAAATTTGCCGCCTCATAAATTGCCGAAACGCCATATTCCACAACCACCCACTCCCTCATGTTGGCATTGTGGTAAGAGTAACCACCTCGCAAGGGATTGTTGGTCTGCCCCTAGATCATCACCCCCTAGACAATTCTCTCGGTCCCCTCGTCAATCTAATCATTCTAGGCTCCCATAGTGCAAGTACCATAAACAAGTTGGTCACCACACTGCGGATTGTAGAGCTAGGCAAAGGACATCCCCACCTCGTAACTCCCACGGTCAGTTTTGGCGAGGCGCACAGCGTCCAAGACGTTATCAGAACTCACGTAATTACAACTCCCAGCCCAGCTATAATGCAACTTCGAATTATAATACTCGGCCACAGAATGCTGGAGTTCAGAATGTTCACCCCATATCGTCTGGAAACCCCCAAGGCCATCCGCTAACCAATTCAAGCTAGCCAATCCTAGTGCCCTCCCTGTGCATTCAGTAGCTACCCAAAATAGATTTGGACACTGACTCTAGACCAGTTGTAGATGTTGACGGAACCACAGTGAATTTGACACAGATGAGACGCAGATATCCCAGATAACATAAGTCACAAGTAGTAACTTGTCCAGTCTCAAGTGATGGTCCCCTTGTCTCAGCCATTATACATGGTAGAATTTTAAAAGTTTTTCTTGACTCAGGTGCAAAAGTTAATATTGTCAAGCCCTCAGCTCTTAGAGACATTAAAAGTAGGCACCCTACTACAGTAAGGAAGTGCCCCATACCTTTTTTAAGTGGTGTTTCAGGAAATAAAGTAAAAGTTCAGGGTGAAATTGACCTCCCACTCAAGTTAAATGATGTCACATTGTCTATAACATGTTTAGTTGTTGACGTTATTCATTTTCCTGGAGACATTCTCTTATGTGTGTACACCATGATTGATGAAAATATTGCATTGTTTCCCCATCGTTGGAACATTAGTATCAAAGACCACGTCATACCCTTGTGTAGCATGTATCGACAGGGCCATGAGTTCAACCTTCAATCAAACTACGTTAATTTTGTTGATACCCGCCTAGTTAGCATAGGTTTGTCAGATCATTGTCGTGGTAGCATACCTGAGAAAACAGGCACTCGAATGAAGCATCGTAGTTGTGCAGTTGTTAAGGAAAGTGAGTATCGGGACTTTCTGGAAGGGGACGCCCTGACGAATTCTCGTTGTCTCGCTCGCCTGGCAGCTTCCATCTCTGAAGTCAGTGGTTCCACGGCTACTGACACTCTGCTGTACCCTTATTCTCTCACCAGAATAAGAGTTAAGGTTCAGGGAGTGCCTGAGTTGTCGGATATGATTGCGGAAAGTGAAACATGTAAAGTGAATGGTAGGTTTGATGAACCCTCCTGGCACACAGTGCAGGATGGTACTGTTACATTATTTATTGCAAACACTAGCAATGCCGACATCCAACTCCAGTCTGGTACCCATGTTGTAGATTTTGTCCATTACTCGTTACCAGTGCGAGTTGTGGATGATGTCTCCATGGATCATACTGTTTGTACTCTCACACCAGGAGAACAGTGATCTCAACCAGAGGTGCAAGCGCAACACCTCAGTCCTACTGATTTTCCTGACTCTGTGGCTCAGCTTTTGGAAATTTTGAACAGGAATAGAGCCGTTGTTGCTCTACCAGGAGAAAAATTAGGTCTCACTCCTCTTATTACACATAAAATTCCCCTTGAACAAGGAACTACGCCTATTTATGTACCAGTTTACCGTCTTCCCCATTCTCAGAGAGCAGAAGCCGATAGACTTGTAGAGGAAATGTTACAGAGTGATGTAATTGAATCGAGTAATTCGCCATGAAATGCTCCATTGATTCTTGTACCAAAGCGAGATGGGACTTGGAGACCTGTAATCGATTATCGGAAGCTTAACAGAGTAACGATACCTGATTGTTTCCGACTTCCAGTTCTAAATGATTTGTTGCAAAGTATTGGTCGAAATAAAGTATTCTCAACGTTAGACTTGTTGCAGGGATTCTGGCAAATCCCCCTTGATGAGGAAAGTAAACAATTGACAGCCTTTAGTACTCCCAACGGTCATTTTCATTTCAAAAGATTGCCATTCGGTTTGCGGAGTAGTCCAATAACCTTTTCACAGCTCATGGCAAATCTATTTCGTAGATTGATAGGAAGTACGCTTCTAGTTTACCTTGATGATCTCATAATCATGTCGCAAGATGTTCAGACTCATTTCCAGAACCTTGAGAAAGTACTTGCAAAGCTCGCTGAAGCTAATATAAAAATAAAGCTTGCAAAATGTTCATTTTTAAAGAAGATTAATTTTCTAGGTAATACAGTTACACCTTCAGGTATTACATTGAATGAATCAAAGATTATTGCTGCCCGTGATTTTCCAACGCCTCGTACCGCAGAAGCCGTAAGACAGTTCACAAGTCTTGTAGGATTTTATCGTTCATTTATTGCTGGATTCTCTATTATAGCCACTCCACTTTATAAGTTGCAAAGAAAAGATGAACCCTTTGTTTGGGGAGAGGCCCAGGATCAGTCATTCAAAAAACTCAAGGCAGCCTTGATTTCATCACCCGTCCTTAGGTACCCAGATTTGTCTAAACCTTTTACGTTGGTTACAGATGCTAGTGATATAGGTCTAGGTGCTGCATTATTTCAAACAGAAGGTCACAGAGATCATGCAATAGCTTATGCTAGCCATACATTATCTAAAGAAGAGAAAAATTATAGTGCAACAGAACGAGAAGCCTTGGCAGTTGTCTGGGCACTTAAACATTTCAAGGATACAATTTATAATTACCCAGTTCATGTTCTTACAGATCACCAACCATTAATTCCCTTGTTCAAAAATAAGAATCCAGTTGGGAAGATTGCTAGATATTTGCTCACAATTCAAGAATTCAATCCCACATTTGGTTATATTCCAGGAAAGCAAAATGTTGTAGCCAATGCGTTTTCTCGACACGTAGCTGCAATTCAGTTAAATTACCCAGCATTAGATGCTACAGTAGTCGAGACGGAACAAAGACAAGACCCCATATGGGCACCCGTCATTAAATTTTTGACTAAGCAAGACACTCGCCCGATTCATAAACCGCCAGTACCATTGAAAGAATTAGTGATGTTAGACACTTTACTGTGTAGAGTAATAAAGCTAGGGACAGCCTCGAGGAAATGTTGTCAGTTAGTTGTTCCAGCTGTCTTGGTACCAACTGTGTTAAAAATTATCCATGATGCTCCTGCAAGTGCACATCCAGGAAAGGATCGTACACTCCAACAAGGTCGATTGAAGTATTTTTGGCCAAAAATGGCTAAGGAGATTGCTCATTATGTTGACAGATGTTTAACTTGCTTACAGCACAAGGGACATGTTTCAGGACCTAATCCAATTCAGGTGTACCCAGCAACTAAAGCTCCTTGAGAACGAGTATCGATGGATTTATTGACAAATTTTGCAGAAACAGAGAAAGGGAATAAACATTTGCTTGTAATGGTCGATAATTTTTCACGGTTTTGCGAACTAGTTCCTATCCCGAACAAAACAGCAGAAACTATAGCCAGTGCATTCCATGACCAAATAATTTGTAGATACAGTATGCCTAAAGTAATCCTTTCAGATAATGGTCTAGAATTCAGTAATAGTATTTTAACTAGCATGTGTGATTTATATAACATTAAAAAATGTAGTATTATGCCCTATAATCCTGCAAGTAATGGACTAGCTGAACGTACTAACAGGAAAGTGTTAGATGCCTTGAGAGTCACCTTGAATTTCGATAACAACAATTGGGATGATTGATATCAACTCACCTCATCCAAAACTGTTGTAACATATCACCTCACCCAAAATGCGGGTATAAAATGAAAGCTGTTTAAATCATAGCATAGTAAGAACTCTGTTTAGTGTTTGCAGGTTATAGTTGTGTGTGTAAACTAAAAGTCTTTGAAAATGTATTAAGTTATTACGAAACACATTCAAGTGTCGTGTCAGACTAGAAATAAAAATGAATTTTGGAGAATTGATTTTTCAATTACCATCAACAGTGAAAAGAAACATAAGAAATATTGAGAAAATTCGTGTTGGAATTATTAATCTTACTTTTTCGGTCATATTTAATAATATATATATATATATATATATATATATATATATATATATATATATATATATATATATATATATATATATGTAAACTGAAAACTCCACACCCAAGGAGTGACTCGAACCCAGACAGCCAGGAGCACTATGCAACTGGCGTACATGGTACCTTAGCCACTTGACCAAATGTGACCTTACAAAAGACGTTGGTAGTCTAGGCTATATCCCCAACGCCCCAACGGCACTAGGTGGTATGCTTGGGCATAGTTATTTCATCGAATCACCTTACTCTGAGGGGCCACGTGAGCAACACAAAAGTGAACAATCTTAAATTGTCCCCAAGCCAATATGCAACCGAAACCTCCACACCCCAAAAGTGATTCGAACCCAGACAGCCAGGAGCACTATGCATCTGGCGTACATGGTATCGTAACCACTTGTCCAATCGTAACAATACACCGAATTTTGTACAAATTTCAAGCAGAGAATTCTTATATAGCTAACACGAAGGACTCCTTCTTGATGAGACTCATCAGCTAAATTTTTTGTTTATAATAAAATCAATTGTCTGTGTTGTGTAATAAAAAAAAATTGAGTTATATACAGTCCATGTAAAGCTACGATTGGTCGAGAGCATCCTTAGCGCGACGAAGTTTACTTACGAAGATTTTCTTACTTAAATGCCTACCTGAATACTGACGTAGCCACTATGAAGATGCTAAAAAAGAACGTTTGTAAGTACGTACGTAACTGCTTCGTGAATTTGGCTCCCGGTTACGGAAAGGTTCGTAGCATGGCACCAGGCGTGCGTGGATAGTCTTAACTCCCACCCGGATCATGGTGGGGTGTTCCTGACCCTTGAGTAGGGTAAGTCTTAACCTTTGCCGGAGCATAGTGTGGTGCTGTGGCCCAGGGCGAAGTAAGTCTTAACCACCTTCCAGAGAATGGTTTGGTGCCCCTGGCCCGAGAGCATGGTAAGTCTTAACACCCACCCTGAACATGGTGTAGTGCTACTGGCCCCATATATGGGTACGTCTTAATCCCCGCCCAAAGCAAGATGTGGTGGTTCTGACCCAAGGGCAGAGTAAGTCTTAACCTCTGCCTGGAGCATGATATGATGCCCCTGGCCCCAGGGCGGGGTAAGCCTTAACCCACTGGCAGGAGTATGTGTAGTGCTCCTGGCCCAGGATGGGATAAGACATAACCTAATCTCAGAGCATGGTGCGGGGCTCTTGCCTCAGAGCGGGGTAAGTCTTAACACCCACCCGGAGCATTGTCTGGTTCTCCTGGCCCCAGGCAGGGAAAGTCTTAATCCCCGCCCGGAGCATGGTGTGGTGCTCCTGGCCCCAGGCAGGGAATGTCTTAACCCCCGCCCGGAGCATGGTGTGGTGCTCCTGGCCCTAGGCAGGGAAAGTCTTAACCCCCACACGGAGCATGGTGTGGTGCTTCTGGCCCCAGGCAGGGAAAGTCTTAACCACCGCCCGGAGCATGGTGTGGTGCTCCTGGCCTGTGATGGACCTCAGCGCCATCTATGATCCAGGTTCCGAATTAAATAGTTGACCCTCCCATTAATATCAGTTTCCCATCTTCTAGTCAGCTGTTCTGGTAGGTGATGAGCTACTGGTGACAGAGAGGGCTAGTGGAGCTCTGTGGACTTCACTGTTGGGGTGTGCTAGCCAGAGAGGGCTAGTGGAGCGCTGTGGACTTCACTGTTGGGGTGTGCTAGCCATAGGGCTAGTGGAGCGCTGTGAACTTCACTGTGGGGGTGTGGTAGCCAGAGAGGGCTAGTGGAGCGCTGTTGACTTCACTGTTAGTTTACTAGTCAGAAGGCTAGTGGAGCTCTGAGGACTTCACCGTTTGGGTGTGCTAACCAGAGGGCTAGTAGAGCTCTGGAAGACTTCACTGTTTGAGCGTACTAGCGAGTGGGCTAGTGGGGTGCTTGAAGACATCGCTATAACTGCAGCTAGTGGGCTAGGGGCTAGTGTTGCGCTGAAGACCTCGTCAGAGGAATGTAAATAGTGTCCGTCATCTTCGCAGCTAGCTAGCGTGAGGGCTAACGATGCTCTGGATAATCACTAGTAGTGAATTGTATATAGTTGTGGTGGTAGATAATAAGAACGGTTAATTTTAACTGCAATATTATTTCTTACCTTAAAGATTACACTACATTTCCACAATGGGATCTCTGACCTTGAGAATGATCGTAGAGTTTATAAGAACCCGGTTACGGAAGGGTTCGTAACATGGCCCCAGGGCCGGGGAAGTCTTAACCCCTGCCCGGAGCATGGTGTGGTGCTGTGGTCCAGGGCGAGGTAAATCTTAACCACCTCCCGGAGCATTGTGTGATGTTCCTGGCCCAGGGAGGGGTAAGTCTTAACCCCCTGTTGGAAATCCTACACACATGTTAACATACTATAGTTAGCCATTTCCGAATATAAGGGAAATGGGAGATTCAGTGTCATCGCAATAGACCCATATTCACAACACGTGTATATTAAATTCCAATTATTCGTTTAAACTACAGTCTAGTGTTTAAACTTAATAAAAAAGTATTCGCTAGGACATTATAATTAGCAATAAAAATACACTACAGACTTCCTTGCTATTGTTACATAAACCTAGTCTTTAAGACAGAGTAGGAACTAACAGAGTATTGGTACGCAACCTCAGGGAAGGAGGCTGGCAGTCACGCTCTGGCTCAGACACACAAACAAAACAAAGAGGGCTCCTCACGACAAGCACAACTTGTCAATGGATCCACAACGATCCGACCAACCCTCAATAACAAAGAGAAGAGCTTAGTTCCCGACTCCCATTACATCTTTTATTGGTAGTGATCACTATTAAATATAGGATAGGTAGTTGATAGGTATAAGCTGCAGACGAAGCCCACAACAAAGTGAGTAGTGTTTTACTCAGCTCTACACACTCACAAATAATTCATGTCAAACCTGTACTTTATATGTTAATGGAACCGTTATTAATCCCATTCTTTGGTAGGTAAGTTTGTGAGTTGAAGATAATGAGGTGAGCTGGCCAACATAACTTGTGATGTTCTTGCTTACCCTAGCTGTTCCACAGACGCCACCTGAGTGCCAGCCCCCATTTTACAACTGGACCACATGTAGCCACACTCTAACAGCTATCACACTGCCTAATCAGGCCATACCTACATCATGGCTAAGATCTCACATTTGTACTAACCCATGTTTACTATAAGAATGAGTAGTACTAACCATACTGTTGGTTAATTACCACCACATGTGGTATAATTTATATTATAATAAGGTAAATGTTTATAGCTTATTATATGACCCCCAATTGTTGTATAAGGTGTAAACGTCCCTCCAACTATGTGCCGGTAAATTCTGGCAGGCTGAATCAAATATACAGTCCACTTAGAATCATAATCATCAATATTGAAGTGATAAAAAAATAGAAAATAAATGTTCACAAAGAATAAAAACAAATAATTGCTTGCTAGGATTATCCAACACCCCCACCCAGAGCAGGGAGGGGTGCTCCTGGCCCAGGACGGGGTAACAACGACGACAACAACAAGCACTTCACTCTCGCATCACAACAACATCATCAACAACAACAACAAGGGTACATCAACAACAACTCCATAACAACACTTCAACAACAGCACAACAGTAACAGTAACAACAAGGGAATATCAACAACAGCACTATAACAACACAACAACAAAAACAACAACATCATCAACAACAAGGGAACATCAACAACAACAACAACAACACAACAACAACAACAACAAGAGCCGGCATGACAACATGTCAGGGGATTCCCTTGAACAAAACAGGAAAAATTTTCCGAGATATTATCTTACACATCACCTCAGGTGGTTATTTTGGTTTTTTTTTGGAAGTAAAGAGGATGAAGAGGTGAAGGGAAGTATAGAAGTGGGAAATACAGTGAGAGGTATGAAAGCAGGCGGGCTGTCCGCCTTGCTGACACCATGTGTGGGTGTTGGCAGCTAAGCTAAGCTGGCTCCCTCTTGTCAGGGAGCTGTGAGTGTGTGAGGGGTTCTACACGTTTCACCATATAGAGATGTTTATAGATGAATACTGTGTGTCATTCATATATACACACTCCGATGCTTCGACACATATTGTTCTGTTTAAGGCTCTATATTTTATTATTAATATTTATCGAGTTGTTCATACATACATGTAATTATTTATCGAGTTGTTCATACATACATGTTATTATTTATCGAGTTGTTCATACATACACATATATACATACATATGCTAACATACACATATATACATACATATGCTAACACATACACATACATGCACATACACATACATACACACATACATATTCAATTTTTCAATTATGGGGGAAGGGGATCTGGTCTGTATTTCATCTTGGAATTATGTACTGTGGGGCGGGGTTTTCATCTAGTGAGTCGAGGCTCTTGGGCCACCAGCTGTGGGATCGGGGCGTCTCATCTTGGAGTAATCTTTCTAACATTGGGTTCTCTAACATTTCGATGGTGTTCCACACCCTGATGGCTTGGTGCTGCAGTCTGATGTTTAGTGGCTGTATGTTCAGGAGTTCATGGAGGTCCTGGATTGTCTGATCATATGGTGGACGGTGTTTTGCTGCTCTCCTTAGGTGGTATTTTTGACCTTTGTGGACGCCTGCTGGTAGATACTGGGGGATGGTGGGGAGGGCCCGCAGAGTGGAGGAGACAGGGTGGGAGGAGACAGGGTGGGGAGGAAACAGGGAGGGAGGAGATACGGTGGGAGGAGACAGGGTGAGGGGAGACAGGGTGGGAGGAGACAGGGTGGGGAGGAGACAGGGAGGGAGGAGACAGGGTGAGGGGAGACAGCGTGGGAGAAGACAGGGTGGGAGAAGACAGGGTGGGAGGACACAGGGTGGGAGGAGACAGGGTGGGAGGAGACAGGATGGGAGGAGACAGAGTGGGAGAAGACAGGGAGGGAGGAGACAGGGTGGGAGGAGACAGGGTGGGAGGAGACAGGGTGAGGGGAGACAGCGTGGGAGAAAACAGAGTGGGAGAACACAGGGTGGGAGGACACAGGGTGGGAGGAGACAGGGTGGGAGGAGACAGGGTGGGAGGAGACAGGGTGGGAGGAGACAGGGTGGGAGGAGACAGGGAAGGAGGAGACAGGGAGGGAGGAGACAGGGAGGGAGGAGAAAGGGAAGGAGGAGACAGGGTGGGAGGAGACAGGGAGGGAGGAGACAGGGAGGGAGGAGACAGGGAGGGAGGAGACAGGGTGGGAGGAGACATGGTGGGAGGAGACAGGGAAGGAGGAGACAGGGAGGGAGGAGACAGGGAGGGAGGAGACAGGGTGGGAGGAGACAGGGTGAGGGGAGACAGCGTGGGAGAAGACAGGGTGGGAGGAGACAGGGAGGGAGGAGACAGGGAGGGAGGAGACAGGGTGGGAGGAGACAGGGAGGGAGGAGACAGGGAGGGAGGAGACAGGGAGGGAGGAGACAGGGAGGGAGGAGACAGGGAGGGAGAAGACAGGGTGGGAGGAGACAGGGAGGGAGGAGACAGGGTGGAAGAAGATAGGGTGGAGGGAGACAGGGAGGGAGAAGACAGGGTGGGAGGAGACAGGGTGGGTGGAGACAGGGTGAGGGGAGACAGCGTGGGAGAAGACAGGGTGGGAGAAGACAGGGTGGGTGGAGACAGGGAGGGTGGAGACAGGGAGGGAGGAGACACGGTGGGAGGAGACAGGGAGGGAGGAGACAGGGTGAGGGGAGACTGGGTGGGAGGAGACAGGGTGGGGAGGAGACAGGGAGGTAGGAGACACGGTGGGAGGAGGCAGGGTGGGGAGGAGACAGGGTGGGGAGGAGACAGGGTGGGGAGGAGAAAGGGTGGGGAGGAGACAGGGTGGGGAGGAGACAGGGTGGGAGGAGATAGGGAGGTAGGAGACACGGTGGGGGAAGACAGGGTGGGGAGGAGAAAGGGTGGGGAGGAGAAAGGGTGGGGAGGAGACAGGGAGGGAGGAGACAGGGTGGGAGGAGACAGGGTGGGGGAAGACAGGGTGGGAGGAGATAGGGAGGTAGGAGACCGGGTGGGAGGAGACAGGGTGGGAGGAGACAGGGTGGGGAGGAGACAGGGTGGGAGGAGACAGGGATGGGAGGTGTCTGGGTGGGAGGAGAAAGGGTGGGAGGAGACAGGGTGGGAGGAGACAGTTGGGAGGGGACAGGGTGGGAGGAGACGGGGTGGGAGGAGACAGTTGGGAGGAGACCGGGAGGGAAGAGACGGGGTGGGAGGAGACAGGGAGGGAGTAGACAGGGTGGGAGGAGACAGAGAGAGAAGAGACAGGGTGGGAGGAGACAGGGAGGGAAGAGACAGGGTGGGAGGAGTCAGGGGGAGACACGGTAGGAGGAGACAGGGTGGGAGGAGACAGGGGGAGACACGGTAGGAGGAGACAGGGTGGGAGGAGACAGGGTGGGATGATACAGGGTGGGAGGAGACAGGGAGGGAGGAGACAGGGTGGGAGGAGACAGGGTGGGAGGAGACAAGGTGGGAGGAGACAGGGTGGGATGAGACAGGGTGGGTGGAGACAGGGTGGGAGGAGACAGGGTGGGAGGAGACAGGGGTGGGAGGAGTCTGGGTGGGAGATGTATGTAAGAACTACTGCCTAGTTTTTCCCGAAACTGTTGGCCACACGATCGTCAGCTGTTGTCTGCTGCTGTTGTCTGCTGCTGCTGCTCCTGTTGCTGTTGTCTGTTGCTGCTGCTGCTGTTGTTGTCTGCTGCTGCTGCTGCTGCTGCTGCTGCTGCTGCTGTTGTTGTCTGCTGCTGCTGCTGCTGCTGCTGCTGCTGCTGCTGCTGTTGTCTGCTGCTGCTGTCGGATTCTGCTGCTGCCGTTGTCTGCTTGTCTTGTTCTCTCGTCGCTACAGTTGTGAGGTAATTATACATGGCTTGTACACGATCAGATCCCAGAGTATTTGGCCATATTCTACCCCCCCCCGCCCCCCCCCCGCCCTCACCATATTCTACCCCCCACCATATTCCACCACCACCATTTTCTACCCCACCATATTCTGCCACCACCATATCCTACCACCACCATATTCTACCACCACCATATTCTACCACCACCATATTCTACCCCAACCATATTCTACCACCACCATATTCTACCAGCACCATATTCTACCACCACCATATTTTTCCACCACCATATTCTACTCCCACAATATTCTACCACCACCATATTCTACCACCACCATATTCTACAACCACCATAATCAACCCCACCATATACTACCAGCACCATATTCTACCACCACCATATTCTGCCACCACCATATTCTACCACCACAATATTCAACCACCACCATATTCTACCACCAGCATATTCTACCACCACCATATTCTACCACCACCATATTCTACCACCACCATATTCTACCACCACCATATTCTACACCCACAATATTCAACCACCACCATATTCTACCACCAGCATATTCTACCACCACCATATTCTACCACCACCATATTCTACACCCACAATATTCTAACCCCACCATATTCTACCACCACCATATTCTGCCACCACCATATTCTACCACCACAATATTCTACCCCCCCTCACAATATTCTACCACCACCATATTCTACACCCACTATATTCTACCACCACCATATTCTACACCCACCATATTCTACCACCACCATATTCTACCACCACCATATTCTACCACCACCATATTCTACCACCACAATATTCTACCCCCCCCCACCATATTCTACCACCACCATATTCTACACCCACTATATTCTACCACAACCATATTCTACCACCACCGTATTCTACACCCACAATATTCTACCCCCCACCATATATTACCGCCACCATATTCTACACCCACAATATTCCACCCTCGCCATATTCTACCACCACAATATTCTACCACCACAATATTCTACCACCACCATATTCTACCACCATGATATTCTACCACCACAATATTCTACCACCACAATATTCTACCAACACCATATTCTGCCACCACCATATTCTGCCACCACCATATCCTGCCACCACCATATTCTACCACCACAATATTCTACCACCACCATATTCTGCCACCACCATATCCTGCCACCACCATATTCTACCACCACAATATTCTACCACCACCATATTCTACCACCACAATATTCTGCCACCACCATATCCTGCCACCACCATATTCTACCACCATCATATTCTACTACAACCATATTCTACTACCACAATATTCTACCACCACAATATTCTTCCACCACCATATTCTACCACCACCATATTCTACCACCACCATATTCTGCCACCACCAAATTCTGCCACCACCATATTCTACCACCAAAATATTCTACTACCACAATATTCTACCACCACCATATTCTACCACCACCATATTCTACCACCACCATATTCTACCACCACAATATTCTACCACCACAATATTCTGCCACCACCATATTCTACCACCACCATATTCTACCACCACCATATTCTACCACCATCATATTCTACCACCACCATATTCTACCACCACCCTATTCTACCATCACCATATTCTACCACCACCATATTCTTCCACCACCATATTCTACCACCACCATATTCTACCTCTACAATATTCTACCAACACCATACTCTGCCACCACCATATTCTACCACCACCATATTCTACCACCACCATATTCTACCACCACAATATTCTACCATAACAATATTCTACCACCACCATATTCTACCACCACCATATTCTACCACCACCATATTCTACCACCACCATATTCTACCACCACCATATTCTGCCACCACCATATTCTACCACCACCATATTCTACCACCACCATATTCTACCACCAAAATATTCTACCACCACCATATTATACCACCACCATATTCTACCACCACCATATTCTACCACCACCATATTCTGCCACCACCATATTCTACCACAACAATATTCTACCACGACCATATTCTACCACCACCATATTATACCACCACCATATTCTACCACCACCATATTCTACCAGCACCATATTCTACCACCACCATATTCTACCACAACAATATTCTACCACAACAATATTCTACCACCACCATATTATACCACCACCATATTCTACCACCACCATATTCTACCACCACCATATTCTGCCACCACCATATTCTGCCACCACCATATTATACCACAACAATATTCTACCACGACCATATTCTACCACGACCATATTCTACCACCACAATATTCTGCCACCACCATATTCTACCACCACAATATTCTCCCACGACCATATTCTACCACGACCATATTCTGCCACCACAATATTCTGCCACCACCATATTCTACCACCACCATATTATACCACCACCATATTCTACCACCACCATATTCTACCACCATAATATTCTACACCCACAATATTCTACCACCACAATATTCTGCCACCACAATATTCTACCACCACCATATTCTACCACCACCATATTCTACCACCACCATATTCTGCCACCACCATATTCTACCACAACAATATTCTACCACGACCATATTCTACCACCACAATATTCTGCCACCACCATATTCTGCCACCACCATATTCTGCCACCACCATATTCTACCACCACCATATTCTACCACCACCATATTATACCACCACCATATTCTACCACCTCCATATTCTACCACCACCATATTCTACCACCACCATATTCTACCACCATCATATTCTACCACCACAATATTCTACACCCACAATATTCTACCACCACAATATTCTGCCACCCCAATATTCTACCACCACCATATTCTACCACCACCATATTCTACCACCACCATATTCTGCCACCACCATATTCTACCACCACCATATTCTACCACCACCATATTCTACCACCACAATATTCTGTCACCACAATATTCTACCACCACAATATTCTGCCACCACCATATTCTACCACCATCATATTCTGCCACCACCATATTCTACCACCACTATATTCTACCACCACCATATTCTACCACTACCATATTCTACCACCACCATATTCTACCACCACCATATTCTACCACCACCAGATTCTGCCACCACCATATTCTGCCACCACCATATTCTACCACCACCATATTCTACCACCACCATATTCTACCACCACCATATTCTACCACCACCATATTCTACCACCACCATATTCTACCACCACCATATTCTACCACCACCATATTCTACCACCACCATATTCTTCCACCACCATATTCTACCACCACCATATTCTGCCACCACCATATTCTACCACCATCATATTCTGCCACCACCATATTCTACCACCACCATATTCTACCACTACCATATTCTACCACCACCATATTCTACCACCACCATATTCTACCACCACCATATTCTGCCACCACCATATTCTACCACCACCATATTCTACCACCACCATATTCTACCACCACCATATTCTACCACCACCATATTCTACCACCACCATATTCTACCACGACCATATTCTACACCCACAATATTCTACCACCTCCATATTCTGCCACCACCATATTCTTCCACTACCATATTCTACCACTACCATATTCTGCCACCACCATATTCTACCACCACCATATTCTACACCCACAATATTCTACCACCACCATATTCTGCCACCAACATATTCTACCGCCACCATATTCTACCACCACCATATTCTACCACCACCATATTCTACCACCACCATATTCTACCACCACCATATTCTACACCCACAATATTCTACCACCACCATATTCTGCCACAACCATATTCTACCACCACCATATTCTACCACCACCATATTCTACCACCACTATATTCTACCACCACCATATTCTACACCCACAATATTCTACCACCACCATATTCTGCCACCACCATATTCTACCACCACCATATTCTGCCACCACCATATTCTTCCACCACCATATTCTGCCACCACCATATTCTACCACCACCATATTCTGCCACCACCTTATTCTACCACCACCATATTCTGCCACCACCATATTCTACCACCACCATATTCTACCACCACCATATTCTACCACCACCATATTCTGTCACCACAATTTTCTACCACCACAATATTCTGCCACCACCATATTCTACCACCACCATATTCTGCCACCACAATATTCTACCACCACCATATTCTACCACCACCATATTCTACCACCACCATATTCTGCCACCACTATATTCTACCACAACCATATTCTACCACCACCATATTCTACCACCACAATATTCTGTCACCACAATATTCTACCACCACAATATTCTGCCACCACCTTATTCTACCACCACCATATTCTGCCACCACCATATTCTGCCACCACCATATTCTACCACCACCATATTCTACCACCACCATATTCTACCACCACCATATTCTACCACCACCATATTTCACCACCACCATATTCTACCACCACCATATTCTACCACCACCATATTCTGCCACCACCATATTCTACCACCACCATATTCTGCCACCACCATATTCTACCACCACCATATTCTGCCACCACCATATTCTACCACCACCATATTCTACCACCACCATATTCTACCACCGCCATATTCTACCACCACCATGTTCTACCACCACCATATTCTACCACCACCATATTCTGCCACCACCATATTCTGCCTCCATATTCTACCACCACCATATTCTACCACCACCATATTCTACCACCACCATATTCTACCACCACCATATTCTACCACCACCATATTCTGCCACCACCATATTCTGCCTCCATATTCTACCACCACCATATTCTACCACTACCATATTTTGCCACCACCATATTGTACCACCACCATATTCTACACCCACAATATTCTACCACCACCATATTCTGCCACCACCATATTCTACCACCACCATATTCTACCACCACCATATTCTACCACCACCATATTCTACCACCACCATATTCTACACCCACAATATTCTGCCACCACCATATTCTGCCACCACCATATTCTACCACCACCATATTCTACCACCACCATATTCTGCCACCACCATATTCTACCACCACCATATTCTACCACCACCATATTCTACCACCACCATATTCTACCACCACCATATTCTACCACCACCATATTCTACCACCACTATATTCTGCCACCACCATATTCTGCCACTACCATATTCTACCACCATCATATTCTACCACCACAATATTCTACCACCACCATATTCTACCACCACAATATTCTGCTAACACAATATTCTACCTCCACCATATTTTACCACTACCATATTCTACCACCACAATATTCTACCACCACCATATTCTACCACCACAATATTCTGCTACCACAATATTCTACCTCCACCATATTCTACCACCACCATATTCTACCACCACCATATTCTACCACCACAATATTCTACCACCACAATATTCTACCACCACCATATTCTACCACCACAATATTCTGCCACCACAATATTCTACCACCACCATATTCTACCACCACCATATTCTACCACCACAATATTCTACCACCACCATATTCTACCACCACCATATTCTACCACCACAATATTCTGCCACCACAATATTCTACCACCACCATATTCTACCACCACCATATTCTACATCCACCATATTCTACCACCACAATATTCTACCACCACCATATTCTACCACCACAATACTCTTCACCCACAATATTATACCACCACCATATTCTACCACCACAATATTCTACCACCACAATATTATTGGGAGCAGCGCCAAGTATTAAGTTGAACAGGAAATAGTGTTTAAAAATAATCAGTGTTGCAGGCTGTGGAGGCCAGGCTGTGGAGGCCAGGCTGTGGAGGCCAGGCTGTGGAGGCCAGGCTGTGGAGGCCAGGCTGGGGTGAACAGGCTCGGGAAGCCAGGCTGGGGACGCCAGGCTGTGGAGGCCAGGCTGGGGACGCCAGGCTGTGGAGGCCAGGCTGGGGTGAACAGGCTGGGGGAGGTCACACTAGGGAGGCAAGGCTGGGGAGGCCTGGCTGGGGGAGGACATACTTTGGAGGGTGGGCTTTGGAGGATAGGTGTGGGAGGCCAGGCTGGGGAGGACAGGCTGAGGAGGCCAAACTTGGGAGGACAGGCTGCGGAGGCCAGGCTGGGAAGGCCAGGCCGGGGAGGACAGGCTGGGGAGGACAGGCTTGGGAGGCCAGGCAGGGGAAGAATGACTTGGGAGGCCAGGCTGGGGAGGCCAGGCTGGGGAGGCCAGGCTGGGGAGGCCAGGCTGGGGAGGCCAGGCTGGGGAGGCCAGGTTGGGGAGGAAAGGCGGGGGAGGCCAGGTTGGGGAGGACAGGCTGGGGAGGCCAGGTTGGGGAGGACAGGCTGGGGAGGCCAGGCTGGGGAGGCCAGGCTGGGGAGGCCAGGCTGGGTAGGATAGGCTTGGGAGGCCAGGCTGGGGAGGCCAGGCTGGGGAGGCCAGGCTGGGTAGGATAGGCTTGGGAGGCCAGGTTGGGGAGGACAAGCTGGGGAGGCCAGGCTGGGGAGGCGAGGCTGGGGAGGCCAGGCTGGGGAGGCCAGGCTGGGGAGGCCAGGCTGGGGAAGCCAAGCTTGGGAGGCCAGGCTGGGGAGGCGAGGCTGGGGAGGCCACGTCAAGAAAAGGAAGGAGGGAATTTGATTCCCATTCAACCTTGAAATGGATGGAAGGAGCCAGATTGTTACGAGAGGAGAGGAAAGGCTGGAAAAGACTAAGGTCACTAAGGTCATGAGGCCAGGAAGCAAAATGTTATCAACATGGCGAAGCCAGAGAGATTGGCAAGATCAGGGCAAAGAAGGAAACCCATATATGGTGTGTATGTGTATATATATGTGTGTGTGTGTGTGTGTGTGTGTGTGTGTGTGTGTGTGTGTGTGTGTGTGTGTGTGTGTGTGTGTGTGTGTGTGTGTGTGTGTGTGTGTGTGTGTAGTGGGTGAGTGTGTGGGTGGCTGTGGTAGGTACTTACCTAGTTGTGCTTGCGGGGGTTGAGCTCTGGCTCTTTTGTCCCGTCTCCCATCTGTCAGTCAACTAATGTACAGGTTCCTGAGTCTACGGAGCTCTGTCATATCTACACTTGAAGCTGTTTATATGGAGCTTCTACCATATCACTTCCTAATGCAATCCATTTGTCAACTACTCCGACACTGAAACAATTCTTTCTAACGTCTCTGGCTCATTTGGGCACTCAATTTCCACCTGCGTCCCCTAGTGCGTGTGCCCCTTGTGTTAAATAGTCTTTCTTTATCTACCCAATCAATTCCAATGAGAATCTTGTATGTGTTGATCATGTCCCCCTTAACTCCTCTGTCTCCCAGTGACGTGAGATTTAATTCCCGTAGTCTGTTCTTGTAGCTCATACCCCCTCAATTCGGGTACTTGTCTGGTGGCAAACCTTTGAACCTTTTCCAGTTTAGTCTTATGCTTGACTAGATATGGACTCTATGCTGGAGCCGCATACTCCAGGATTGTCTGACATATGTGGTATACAAAGTTCTGAATGATTCCTTACACAAGTTTCTAAAGGCCGCTCTTGTGTTAGCCAACCTGGCATATGCCGCTGATGGTATCCTCTTGATATGGG
Organism: Procambarus clarkii; assembly: GCF_040958095.1. Classification (NCBI taxonomy): domain Eukaryota; kingdom Metazoa; phylum Arthropoda; class Malacostraca; order Decapoda; family Cambaridae; genus Procambarus; species Procambarus clarkii. Next base: position 47,220,089 of record NC_091162.1, on the reverse strand, counting down.
CTTCAGGGGACAGGTCTGGCGTGATATCAACCCCCAATTAAGTCTGTCTCTCTCTCTCTCTTTGACGCTTGAAGATTTTTATCGCCCAAATGATAACTTCTCTGGTATCTGGTTTCCAATTCCCTTTACCTATCTTCATTACATTACATTTGCTTGGGTTAAACTCTAACAATCATATGTTCGACCATTCCTTCAGTTTGTCCAGGTCTTCTTAAAGCCTCAAGCCGACCTCCTCTGTCCTAATCCATCTCATAATTTTGGCGTCGTCAGAAAACATTGATAGGAATGAGTCTATACGCTCTGGGAGATCGTTTACGCATATCAGAAACAGGATAGGTCAGAGTACAGACTCCACTGGTGACTTTACGCCAATCTAAGGTCTCACCGCTCACTGTAACTCTCTTCTTCCTATTGTTAGGTACTCCCTTATCCACTGGAGCACCCTACTAGCTACTCCTGCCTGTTTCTCCAGCTTATGCATCAGCCACTTATGGAGCACTGTGTCAGAGGCTTTCCGGCAGTCTAAGAAAATGCAGTCTGCCCATCCTTCTCTTTTTTGTTTTATCTTTGTCACCTGATCGTATAATTCTATTAAGCCTGTAAGGCAAGATTTACCCTCCCTGAACCCATGTTGATGTGTTGTCACGAAGTCCCTTCTCTCCAGATGTGACACTAGGTTTTATCTCACGATCTTCTCCATCATCTTGCATTATATACAAGTTAAGGACACTGGCCTGTAGTTCATTGTCTCTTGTCTGTCACCCTTTTTGTGTATTGGGACTACATTAGCCGTCTTCCATATTTCTGGTAGGTCTCTCGTTTCCTGTGACCTACTATACACTTTGACAAGTGGCAAGCAAGTGGCTAGCTATGGCAAGTGGCAAGCAAAGTTCTTCTGCACACTCTTTTAATACCTATGGGGAAATTCTACACGCGCCAAGAGCCTTTTTCACGTCCATATCCAACAGATGCCTCTTGACCTCATCTCTTGTAATTCCGAACCCTTCTAAAGCCGCCCGGTTTACTGCACCTCTCCTAGGGCAGTGACCTCACCTCGCTCTATTGTGAGAACCTCCTGGAACCTCTTGTTGAGTTCTTCACACACCTTTTTGTTATTCTATGTGCACCTGTCCTCACCCGTTTAATCACCTGTTCCTTCACTGTTGTTTTCCTCCGGATGTGACTGTAGAGTGGCTTTGGTTCGTTCTGGGCTTTATTTGCTATATCATTTTCAAACTTTTTCTCAGCTTCTCTTCTCACACTAACGTCCCTGGTTCTCTGGTATCTTTCTCTGCTTTCTGATCATCTGTTATTTAGGAAATTCCTACATGCCATTTTGTTCAGTTCCTTTGCTTCCATATATGCCCTATTAAACCATGGTTTATTGTTTTGCTTCTCGGTTTTTTCCTTTTGGTCCGGGATAAACCTGTTTACTGCCTCCTGACACTTCTGGGTGGCATAGTCCATCATGTCTTGTACGGACTTAGTTCTGAGTTCTGTGTCTCTTAGTATATCTCTTAGGAATTTTCTCATCTTATAATTTCCCTTTCGGTACGCCAGCCATTTTATTTCCTATTTTTTTTTGGGGGGGGGGGGCGAGATAAATCTAAGCTCTACCAGGTACTTAAAGATCAATACACAGTGATCACTCATTCCCAAGGATGCTTCCAACTTAACTTAACTTATATCCGACTCATTTAGGGTAAATACCAGATCAAGCATGGTTGGTTCATCCTCTCTTCTCATTCTTATCGGTCCCTTGATGTGTTGGCTTAGAAAGTTTCTTGTTGCCACGTCCAACAGCTTAGCTCTCCATGTGTCTGGTTCTCCATGTGGGTCTCTGCTCTGTCAATCTATCTCTCCGTGGTTGAAGTCTCCCTTGATTAGTATTCAGGATCTGTTCCTGATGGCGGCAGAAGCTGCTCTCTGTATTATATTAATAGTGGCCATGGAGTTTCTATCATATTCCTGTCTGGGCCTTCTGTCGTTTGGTGGTGGTGGTGGTGGTGGTGGGGGGTTATATATGATCACTACTATAATTTTTTGTCCTCCAATTCCTATGGTACCTGTTATGTAGTCACTGAAATCTCCACAGCCCTGAATAACCATCTCCTCAAAACTTCAGTATTTTCTTATCAGCAGAGCTACACCACCTCCTCTTCCTTCTCTCTTTCCTCACTACATAGTAGCCCCTGTGGAAACATTGCATTTGTTATGGTTTTCGTTAGCTTTGCTTCTGTGAGTGCTATTATGTCTGGGTTTTCTTCTAGTACCCATTCTCCAAGTTCGCTTGTTTTATTTGTAATCCCATCTATGTCAGTGTACATTGCCTTGAAGCTCACTTTCTTCTGTTCATTGTCATGTTCCCTTCTTGGTGAGCGTTCTGCTGATGGAGGAAGTTGTTCCATTGGTGTGAGGATTTGTGAGGTGGTTAAAAGGGTCTCGGAGGATACTTGGTGAGGGATGGGGGGTCAAGGGAAGGTGGGATAGGGAGGGAATGGGGTAAGGAGGGAGGGGAGACATAGAGGATATGGAGTGAGGAGGAGGGGGGGGGATAGGGAGGGTATGGGATGAAGGGGAAGCGGGGACAGGGAGGGAAAGTGAAAGGGGGACATGGTTGGAATGGGGTAGGGATGACAGGGTCAGTTCTGGGTGAGGGGTCTCATATCAAGGGTATTTGAGCTGGTTGTGGTCAAGGAAATTATAAGATTTTGTGGTTTAAAACCCAAAAATGATCTGTGATCATTGCACCAGACTGTTACTTGCATACAGGTGGACAGCTTTCTCAATACCTCCCAGACAGAAAAAAACAGCCAACCTCGGCCGCCACTCTACAGTCGGTTGACCAGCAATGGACACTTAGGTGCTTGTAAGCTGTCCTCTCTTGTCCCATCTCTCGTAAAGGTATTCCTTATTCTGACTTTTACCCGGTTACTCATTCCTCCGTCCTTACCCGTTGGCAGTGTAACACCCATGCCCCCCCCCCCTTAGAGTTCTCACTCAGGGCAGCCTTCTCCAAGAGGTCAGCCCAGATGACCTCCGGATTATCATGTATGTTGATTAAAAATTCCTGGGTTAGTCTTAGTCAGCATAGTTTCAAGTATGTAATATTTCATGATACTCTTGTCAAACATTGCAATGGAATTAGACCCCAGATTCTTATGTGTAAACATCCATGTATCTCCCCCTTTTGGCCAGGTCAGAGGTCAGTCACACACGTAATTAATAACTCCTCTCTTGAAGAGTGTATGGTGAATGTCAAACAAGCTTATTGAAATATTTTTTAAGTGTTTGTGCACGTGTAGCCCGACCCCCCCCCCCCCTAGCAATTCTGATCTAGGTAGCAACAGAAAATCTCCCCTCCCCCCTTTTGGGGTATATATATTGGTCCTGTAGGGACTTAGTAAGAAGAGAGTGCCAGACACCTGGGTCCAGAGAGGGCTGTGGAGAACATCGGGAGGTGACAGAGGGAGAGACAGAGGTCTTAAGGTAATGTGTGTGATCTCTGAGGTTTTGTTCCATGTCCAAATTTCTTAACTTTTTGCCAGTGTTAGAGTAGGATTTATAAGTGGTGATTAGCATAATTTGGTATCTCAATAAACTATGTTAAATTTCCCGTCTGTGTCAATTGTTGAATCCTCTTAGCCTTTTGGATAAAGTGGCTAACAACCGTTTTCATAATTAATGACAGTCATAGAAAGTACTCTCCAAGTCAAGCAATGTTTCTTGCCTCGTTGCTTGATACAGTCTCAATGGTCAAAGGCAGATGGTGGCAGCGTATTTAATCCTGTGTTAGCATTTCCTTGTTGGCAGTGTATCTTTTTAGTTCCGGGTAACCATCATATGTCAGCTCATAACAGTGTTACCAAGTGCAATCGATGGGGAAGTGTTACTCAGGATAAGTAGTGTTTACATTATTAAGTAGTGTGTACATTATAGTGGTGTTACATTAGAGTGGTGTTACAGCAGGCTTGTTGGTCGTCTATTACTGGTAATAAACTACGTTCTCTTAAAAGTTGTGTCCGCGTGGCCGTCCTCCTACCACTGTAACCGGCGATGGGAAACGGCTCTGGCGATGTTGCGTATTGGCCATACTCGCTTACCTCATGGTCACTTGATGGAGCGCCGCCCTGCTCCTTATTGTCCTAATTGCATTGTCCCTCTTACGGTCGTGCATATCCTTGTTGAATGTCCTGACTTCCGGTACGAGCGTGTGTCTTGTTTTCCGACTGTCCCCCACGGTCGCTTGTCTGTTGATAGAATTCTTCGTGACTCGGATACTTTTGATATCATTCGCCTTATGCGTTTCTGTTCTCGTATTGGCATCCTTGGTGATATTTAGCGCCCTCTGATTATCCCGAACTTTTGATGGTGCTACATAGCCTTCCCGGTTTGGTGCCTTCTTTTGATAATTGCTTACTTACTTATACAATCATGTGTCCACAATGAACTTCTGTTCTGCTCCTAGAGGCACCTTAATCAATGCGTATATCTGGATCCTCCAAAACATCAGAAAAGGCACTTCTGCAGTTCTTCCAGTCTACTGCAACTGAAGTCCTGCTCCAACATCAGTGATGCTTCTCCACTGATTCCATAAGGAAACGTGTAGCTTCGACAATGCTACATCAATGCTGTATTACAAAGAAAACATACATAATTCATGACATATAAAATGAACATCATCATACAACAGTCTAAGCTGCTACAACCAAGTATCACTCCAAATAATAACCTGGCTTCACCAACTCTCCATATTAAGTGGTTGCACAACTCTTGGCTTACCACTGACTATTCCCTCACAGCTTGAGGCTGAAATCCTGTCACAAAAATACTGTATCCTCAACCCCTAGAAGTATATGAAGCTCTGCTTGGTGCTGAAATACATGAAACATCTACATAAGTATCTCCCAACAAAAGAAGAAATCAATCTCTCACAATACACTGCATCTTATATGCCAATAAGCATTCAAGCACTCCCTTATACAATCACGTGTCCACAATGAACCTCTGTTCTGCTCCTAGAGGCACCTTGATCAATGCGTATATCTGAGTCCTCCAAAATATCAGGAAAGGCACTTCTGCAGTTCTCCCAGTCTACTGCAAAACGAAGTCCTGCTCCAACAGTTGTGATACTTCTCCACTGATTCCATAAGGAAATATGTAACTTCCCTACACTGCTTGAAGTCAACTCCTCACCTTGGAGTTCTGCTCTACCACAGAGTTCAGCATACACCAGGCACAAGTGTAGGACGGCGGTCCGTGAATTAATTAAGTATTCTCGGGATATTTACGTACCAGTGAGCCCAAAACATAGTTTTTGTTCATATGAAGGGTACAGCAACGCATTGATAACGCATCATAGGGAATTCGTATAATGTTGGATAAGAAAAAATTTGAAAAAGAACGAGTTTGTGGCAAGACAGTGGCACCAGCCGGCTGAGAAGGGAAGAATTTGGACCACTACGTGCAGATGAGCTCTGGCCTACAGGGACGTCAACAATTAAGGCGGACATCGCTTCATAAATCACCTAGTTGTGCTTTGGGATGCTTACTTGGAGGTGAGTGCCTCTTAAATTCAGTCATACACGGTGTACAGTTTTTTTTTATATAATAATTAGCTTTGGACTTAAGTTAAAATACGAAAAAGTAGCTCGAGAGTCTCAGCTTGGTACTAGTTTTTTCACACCTGTGTGTTACATTACACTGCCACCGACTAGCCCCCCCCCCCTCACCATAACACGCCAATGTAAACACATACACACACACACACACACACACACACACACACACACACACACACACACACACACACACACACACACGCACGCACGCACGCACGCACAAACCAGCCTACCGCCAACCTCAATCCCACACCCCCGGGACAGACCTTCCGTCCCTCACCCACCTGATTGCCCTCCTTCCTCTCTCCCTCGCTCTCCCTCTCTACCCCTCACTCCCTTTCACTCTCTCTCCCTTTCACTCCCTCTCTCCCTTTCCCTCCGTCCCTCCACCAGTTAACCTCACTCCCCACTGTGCCACCCCCACAATAAATACACACACACGCACACACACACACACACACACACACACACACACACACACACACACGCACACACACACACACACACACACACACACACACACACACACACACACACACACACACACACACACAAGCAAATGTAATGTAATGAAGATAGGCGTAGGGAGCAGGAGGCCAGATACTACGTATCATCTGGGAAATGAAATTCTTCATGAGTCAAAGAGAGAAAAGGGCTTGGAGATTGACATCACGCCAGACCTGTCCCATGCAGCCCAATTCAAGAGGATAACATCAGCGGCATATGCCAGGCTGGTCAACATAAGAACGGCATTCAGAAACTTGTGTAAAGAATTATTCAGAACTTTGTATACCACATATGTCATACCAATCCTGGAGTATGCGACTCCTGCATGGAGTCCATATCTAGTCAAGGATAGGACCAAACTGGAAAAGGTTCAAAGGTTCGCCACTAAACTAGTACCCGAGCTGAGAGGTATGAGCTACGAGGAGAGACTACGGGAATTAAACCTCACTTCGCTGGAAGACAGAAGAGTTAGGGGGAACATGATCACCACATTCAAGATTCTCAAGATAGGGTAGATAAAGACAAGCTATTTAACACAAGGGGCACACGCACTAGGGGGCGCAGGTGGAAACTGAGTGCCCAAATGAGTCACAGAGATATTAGAAAGAATTTTTTTAGTGTCAGAGTGGTTGACAAATGGAAAGCATTAGGAAGTGATGTGGTGGAGGCAGACACCATACACAGTTTCAAGTGTAGATATGATAGAGCCCAATAGGCTCAGGAACTTGTACACCTGTTGATTGACAGTTGAGAGGCGGGACCAAAGAGCCAGAGCTCAACCCCCTGCAAGCACGATTAGGTGAGTGCATACATACACACAAACACACACACACAGGTCAAGCGGGATGGTAAGACAACAGAACGAAGCTGGAGGAGAGGGACTGGACGAGTCACACATGGAGATGATTGCTAAGGCATGGAAGGATATCAGTGGGGAATTGAAGAACCAGAGGGAAACTATATGTAAGCTGCTGATAGAACTAAGTGCAGCACAAGAGGAGATAAGCCTAAAATCAGGCCCTCCACAGACTCTGGTCCAGGCAACCAGCCCCTAGATACCAGGAGATGTAGCAATGACAGGGATCATTCTTCATCGACCTAGCAGCAGCTTTTGATACAGTAAACAGAGAAATCATACTTGAACTGCTCGCCGAGCTGGGAATACAAGGAAAATTACTGAAATGGATATGGGGCTATTTGTTTAATAGAACAGCATATGTTCTGTTTAATGGTGTTAAAAGCACAGAGAGCAAACACTTTGGACTGGGAACTCCACAAGGAGGGGTCCTCAGCCCCGTGTTGTTCAACGTTCTGATGCATAAACTTATTAAAGATCTTCCAACTAATAATGAAGACACTGTCATTTGTTATGCTGATGATATATGTTTACTGGCTGCCTCCGAGCCTAGAATGCAAGTTCTGCTCGATGCTTTTCTACTAGAGCTGAAGAATGTGGCCTCCTTATCTCTGTACAGAAAACTCGTGCCCTCGTTCCATGTGGTATTCCACCAGCCAATTATCATATAGATGGGCGAGCACTTGAGAACTGCGAGTCTTACAGATACCTTCGTGTCCCCATTAACGACCCTGGGTACCTTTCTTCTCTCAAGAGGAGACTTTGGGAGAGATTAAAGCCCTTCCGGGTCCTTGTTGGTGTCAATCATGGACTTAACGTGAGACTTGCTAGAATGTTTTATGTATCATTTATACGCTCTGTGATTGACTACAATGATCTACATCTCACACTGTATACTGACAAAGAGCTGAAATCTCATGAAACCTTGCAAAATGAAGCTATGCGTCTCATCCTTGGGGCTCCAAAGTCCACGAGAATAGTTAATATGAGAGCAGAGTTAAAATTACCTACCATAAGTGATAGAATTTTGTCTATTAGCACAGTTTTCGGCGTGAAGGTATTGAGTAGATCTAGACAACACATGAAGTTTCAAGCTAAACTTCTAATATGCTGCACTCACCTGAGGTCTATAGAAGAAGAACGAAATCTGATTATGTATTTTGGTTTTACAAGGTAGCCAACTCCATCAAAACGTTAAATATGTACCCAACTAAATTAATGATTAATCAACCAATTACTCCATGGGATAACTGGGATCTATCAGTTGATTTTGTAAATGCGCCCAAGAAAGATAGTGTGCACTCTACATTATTAAAACAGTTAACACTGAAAAGCATCACTGAAAGTACTCAGAGTATGGGTAACGATGTGTATCAGTGCTATACCGACGGCTCTGTAGAAGAAGGTGGACGATGTACCGGATGTGCATGCAATATATTTGAACAATCTTCTCTCGTACATACAGCAGTGAAGCGCGTCAATGACTGGGCAAGTACAACTCAAACCGAACTTGCAGGCATATACCGTGCCACGGAATTTTTAAAAGACAAAGGCAGTGGACTTATATACTGTGACTCGCAGAGTGCACTCCTGGCATTGAACGCACATAGTAGTGACACCCAGAAAATAGTCAGTGATATTCGAATGAATGTTTTAGCTGCTAAAGAAAACAGATTTGAGATTAAATTCCTATGGATACCATCACATGTTGGCATCTCAAGGCATGACACTGTTGATATGCTTGCAAAGACAGCCTGTAGAAAACCAGTGGTAGAAATTTATATGGGTGTTTCATTAGCAGTGACAAAGAGAATACTTAAAAAATATCTAATGAAGATCTCACCGACCTAACAAATTCCCAAAGACTAGAAAGTTGTAGCATTAAATATTATGATAGATATCGTGAGGAGACATTCACATATGGGACTAATAGAACAAGAACCCGGCAATGTGATGTTATAGTGGCCAGAATACGCCTGGGATATTATAGACGTATCTGGCAGCTTTCTCAAAACCCAAATGTCGAGTACACAATGTGTCAACTTTGTGAAGGAGAAAACATGCACTCTCCTGAACATTATATTGTAGAATGTCCCATATTGACTGACTTTCGCCCTCCTGGGCTAAGGTATGCTGAACTGTGTAATTACTATATGAGTACTGGAACACTTGATGATATATTTCACTTGTACCCAAGATTAACCATGTAATGTATCAATTATACAATGTATGTATGTGATGTAACTATATAACCTGAACTTGTAAAAGCACCTTAATTACATTCAGTGATTAAGTGCTTAATTCCACACAAGTTTTTCTATCAGCTATCTCACACTGTCAGAGTAAAAGAGACAAATATATGTGAATGCATGTGTGTGTGTGTATATATGTATGTGTACGTATATGTGTGTGTGTGTGTATGTATATGTATGTGTCTAAAGTATATATGGAAGCTGATCAGAATTACATTTCACATTTGTAAATGCACATTAATGACACTATGTAAAAGACACATCGAACACTTTATGTAGGGCATACGTAAATCTGTGCATCTATGTATTTACGTATGTAGGTTAGCTTAGAATTTTAAACTAAGAAACCACCGAATCACCTTCTGTGGTTGATTGTTCAATAAACCCCTGAACTATATGTTTAACACATCTCTAACCCTGTGCATGGAGGACAGAAGAAAATGTATTTATGCTGATTAGCATTGTAAATGTGTGGCCACGTCTGTGGTAGAAAATAATAATAATAAAATAAATAATAATTGGTCCAACCTTTGCTGAAATGCTGAAGAGCCCAGATGCTATGTACACAGTCAAGGAAGTTGTAATGAAAGCAGTAACCTCACAGGAGGCAGCTAGATGCACAAGCCAGCTAATGGAAAGGAAAAGAGCTGTAGTAGTGATAGGTGTGAAGGAACAAGAGGGTTCCACAAGAGAGGAATGGGGGACTAAAGACAAAGCTGCAGTGGCAGGGATATTAAAGGAGATAGGAATGGAAGGGGCTGAGCAAGACATAGAACAGTTTTTCCGGATTGGCCAGTACAACAAAGACAAAAAGAGATTGATCAAGATAGTATTCAAGAGCGAGGTCATCAAAGAGGATATCCTAGCAAAGAAGAGCAAACTGAGGTATACAAGGAATTACAAAGAGGTATATTTTCAGAGGGTATATGACCAGAGACGAAATAGTAAGGGCAGCAGATGGAAGGAGAGGGAAGGGAGCCAGGAAACCTCAGCATTCATCCCAGCAATCCCAGGAGGGAGTAGGGAACCCCAATCCAGCAACTCAGGAGCCCCAGGGGAAAATGCAACACCCCAGCCCACCACCCAATAGGGCCTCCCCTATCCCGCCAGCACAAACCCTTCCTTGCCCCTGCACAATGCCCATCATAAAACTCAAATCCTCCCTCTCCCCTTACCCCATGTATCCCCTGCTATCCCAGCCGCTGGTCTTCTTCCTGGCCCAAGCAGGCCCAGGCGAGACCTAAGCCCTCCCTCCCCCAAAACCCCTATCAACTAAACCGCAGGAGGGCGTGCCCTCTCCCCAAGCAATCCCTGCCCCCTCACCCCCCAGGACTTCTTCCTGCCCCTAGCAGGCCTGGGAAAGACCTAAGCCCTCCATCGCCCACTCCACCTCCCCCTGAACCCCCTGGCAACTACCTCACAGGAGGATGAGCCTACCCAATTTGCAATGACCATGGAAAAACTTCCTACACTTGTGGGGAGTGAGGGTGAAATTGGATATAAGAAAGTGAGCTTCAAGGTAATGTACTCAAACATTGATGGGACTAGCAATAAAGCAAGTGAACTGGCAGAAAGGGCGCAAGAAGAAAACCCTAATGTAATAGGACTCACATAAACAAAATTGTCAGGAGTCATAACAGATGCTGTGTTTCCAAAGGACTACGGTATAGTAAGGAAGGAGAGGGAAGGGAAAGGAGGTGAAGGAGTGGCCCTGCTGATAAGAAAGGACTGCAGTTTTGATGAGATGGAAATTCCAGACTGTAACAGGTTCAGAGATTACATAACAGGAACTATAACAATGGGTGAACCTATGATAATAGTGGCAGTCATTTACAACCCTCCCCTAAATGACAGAAGACTTAGACAGGGGTTTGATAGGAACAATATGGCAACCATTAATAGAGAGAGCAGCTTCAGTTGCCTGCAGGAATAGCTCAAGACTCTTAATCATGGGCGATTTCAACCATGGAAAGATAGACTGGGAGAATGGGGACCCACATGGTGGTGCAGATACGTGGAGAGCTAAACTCTTGGAAGTGACAACAAGGAATTTTCTGAGCCAGCATGTTAGGAAACCCACAAGAGTGAGAGGCAATGATGAACCAGCTAGACTCATCTTGATATTCACGCTGAATGAGTCAGAAATAAGGGAAGTCAAAGCTGAAGTTCCCATAGGAATGAGTGACCACAGTGTACTGACTTTTGAGTACTTGGTGGAGGTAGGGATAACATATCCAAGGATGGGATCGGAGGGAAAAAGACTAAATTACCGAAGACAAAAATATGACGAGATGAGGAACTTTCTCAGGGGAATACCATGGGAAACATAACTTAGAGACAAGAATGTGCAGGACATAATGAATTTTGTCACCCAGAAGTGCCAGGAAGCTGCAGACAGGTTTATCCCCGTCCAAAAGGAGAAAAACGAAAAACAACAGAAAAACCCATGGTTCAACCAGGAATGCAAGGTAGCGAAGCAACTAAGTAACAGAAAATGGAGAAACTACAGAAATAACGGAACAGCGGAGAGCAGGGAGAGATACCAGAGGGCCAGAAAAGAGTACCTCAGAGTGAGGAGGGAAGCAGAGAGACAGTTTGAAAATGACATAGCGAGTAAAGCCAAGACCCAACCAAAGCTGCTCCACTGCCACATCAGGAGGAAAACAGCAGTGAAGGAACAAGTGATGAAACTGAGAAAAGGGGAGAACAGATACACAGATAATGACAAGAAGGTGTGTGAAGAACTCAACAAGAGATTCCAGGAGGTCTTCATAATTGAACAAGGAGAAGTTCCTGAATTAAATGAGGAGGAGGCAAACCAAGCAACCTTGGAGGAATTTGACCTCACCAGTGATGAGGTCAAAAGGTGTCTGCTGGAGCTGGATGTGACAAAGGCTGTTCGGCCTGACAGAATCTCACCACGGATACTAACGGAAGGTGCAGAGCACTAAATGTGCCACTCTCTGTGGTGTAAAACAGGTCACTAGAAACAGGAGACTTGCCAGAAAGTTGGAAGACAGCTAATGTAGTCCCAATATACAAGAAGGGTGACAGGCAAGTGGCACTGAACTACAGGCCAATTTCCCTAACTTGTATACCATGCAAGGTGATGGAGAAGATTGTGAGGAAAAGGCTCGTAGAGCCTCTGAAGGGAAATAACTTTGTAACACACCACCAACATGGATTCAGGGATGGTAAATCGTGCCTCACAGGTTTAATAGAATTCTATGACCAGGCAACAAAAATTAGGCAGGAAAGAGAAGGGTGGGCCAACGGCATTTTCCTGGACTGCCAGAAAGCCTTTGACACAGTACCCCATAAAAGTCTGTTAAAAAAGTTGGAGCAACAGGCAAGAGTAAGGGGGAAGGTGCTCCAGTGGATAAGGGAGTACTTAAGCAACAAGAAATAGTGAGTAACGGTGAGGGGGCAGACATCAGAGTGGCGAGATGTCACCAGCGGAGTCCCACAGGGCTCAGTACTTGGACCCATCCTGTTTCTAATATATGTAAACGATCTTCTGGAGGATATAGACTCGTTCCTCTCAATGTTTGCTGATGATGCAAAAATTATGAGAAGAATCAAGACATATGAAGATAGACAGAGACTACAGGATGACCTGGACAAACTGGAGGAATGGTCTACAAAATGCCAGCAAAAGTTCAACTCAGGAAAGTGTAAGGTAATGAAATTAGGCAAAGGGAGCAGGAGGCTGAACACAAGGTATCATCTGGGAGGTGAAATCCAGCAAGAATCAAATAGAGAGAAAGATCTGGGGGTTGATATCACACCGAACCTGTCCCCAGAGCCCACATCAAAAGAATATCATCAGCGGCATTTGCTAGACAGGCCAAAATAAGAACTGCCTTTAGAAACTTATGTAAGGAATCGTTCAAGACCCTGTATACCACTTATGTAAGACCAATCCTAGAGTATGTAGCTCCAGCCTGGAGTTCATACCTAGGTAAACACAAGACAAAGTTAGAGAAGATTCAGCGGTATGCCACCAAGCTCATCCCGGAACTGAGAGGAATGAGCTACGAGGGAAGGCTAAAGGAGCTGAACCTCACATCCCTGGAAAACAGAAGAGTAAGGAGAGACATGATAATCACTTACAAAATTCTCAAGGGAATTGACAGGATGGACAAAGACAAACTCTTCGGCACGGCTGGGACACGAACAAGGGGACACAGGTGGAAACTTAGTACCCAGATGAGCCACAGAGACGTTAGAAAGAATTTTTTCAGTGTCAGAGTAGTTAATAAATGGAATGCACTAGGAAGTGATGTGGTGGAGGCTGACTCCATACACAGTTTTAAATGTAGATGTGATAGAGCCCAGTTGGCTCAGAAATCTGTACAGCAGTTGATTGACAGTTGAGAGGCGGGACCAAAAAGCCAAAGCTCAACCCCCGCAAGCACAATTAGGTGAGTTCAATTAGGTTATCTTGAGGATATCTTGAGATGATTTCGGGGCTTTAGTGTCCCCGCGGCCCGGTCCTCGACCAGGCCTCCACCCCCAGGAAGCAGCCCGTGACAGCTGACTAACATCTAGGTACCTATTTTACTGCTAGGTAACAGGGGCATAGGATGAAAGAAACTCTGCCCATTGTTTCTCGGCGGCGCCAGAGATCGAACCTAGGACCACAGGATCACAAGTCCAGCGTGCTGTCCGCTCGGCCGACCGGCTCTCTAGACTGGCCAAGGGAGTACACTTCTTCTCCAACCTCGAAATTCCTCAATTAACTTCTTCCCCATCCTCGAAGTTCTTCCATTTACTTCTTCCCAAACAAACCTGCAATTCCATTACCATGCCAAGAAAAATGTTTTCCTGACAAAACATAAGTAATAAAAATATCCTAGTATTAAAACGTGCCCTCTGACAACGCTCCGTGCTGTCCAACTGTAATGGGTGCTCCCCCATCCTGGACGGATCCAAGTTGGAACCATGTCTTGACATGCCACTGGGAGCTTCCCTCTGGCCATGTCACTGGGTGCCGCTTCTCCTCAGTCGCTCACCAGACATGGAAGTGTGAGGGTGCACCGCTCTTGCCGCCAGCATGTCCACTTAACTCCAACACCCTATATTTGTTAACTGGCTCAATAAAATTACTACCCAATATATACATAAGTTCACTATGATCGCTGGGCACATGATCAAACACTGATAGCTAATCTAACAACTGATTAAACAGGCTTAATGCAGGGATCTATGACACAGGGTGCTCACTCCCTGGTGCTCAACATGACGCTCACACAGGCCGCCCACAAAAATAGCTATAAGACTGCTTCACAAGGCTTCTTCTAGTCCTGACTTGAGTACATTGAGTCGCCCAGCAGGCTCCACAACAGAAACGCCTGCTTACTTCCTTCCTCTTGAAGGAGCACACACAATTAAAATTCCACAAAGGCGCGACCAATGCTCACTTCCAGGTGGCCTTTAATATATCCAAATCATAGAGAAACGGTCTACTGTGTCCCCAACAGCTTCCTCAGATTTGCGAGCAAGTAGCCTTCGCTCCACCACTATCACAGGGAACTATTTTCTTCCACCTTTCAGGAGATCAACAAAGTACAACCATCTCTGACAACTGCTGTAGCTCAGGTGAGGTCACAACGTCCTGCTAGCTTCATGTCATGTCACCAAAGTATCGACATCTCATTTCATGTTACTTATTACCAGATGCTCATCCTCTGCTAGTATTTTTAAATTATTCACTGGCATTTTTTTTCTTTTTTCTTTCTCTGACTTCTTGATCTCAGGTCCGGAAAGCAGAATAACTCTCCCTGGGTAGACTCACTCCACCATGTTACATAGGGTTATAACAGGGGGAAGGGAGGGTTGACTGAGCATTTGAGTGGGGGCAGGGAGGGTGAGGGGTAGGGAGGGTTTCTGTGTGGCAGATGGTGGTGGTATTGCCCTCCCTCTGGTGTTGGTGGGATGCTGGTTATAGGTTCCCCCCCTTGCCTCTGGGAATGTTGTGTTGGGGGCTGTGATTTCCTGGTTTTCTCCTCACACCCTGCACTTCATCCTTGCTTCTGTTGCCATGGCATTCTCCTCCCTCGACCTGTCCCTCTGGAGGAATGCTTTTTTGTACTCTCCCACACAGTGCAGATGGCTCTTCCTTTCTAGAATATCCTCCTTCATGGTCTTGTTTGCAAACACTACCTTTATTAGGCAGTCTCTGTCCTTGTTGTACCAGCCCAACCTGAAAAACCTCCTCATTGTTTACTATTCCATTTTTGCCTATGGGAGCCTTCCTGTTACACACACAAATCACAATAGTGTTATGCATCAAATGAACAAATCCACAAGGGCCGTGATGAGGGTTTGCACCTACATCTTAGCAGATCCCAGATGCTGCCTTAATCGACTAGGCCATGACATGGTCAAAATAATTGCAACCGGGAGTTCATTTTCCTTCTCATGGATCCTGCAGTCTCTCCACGACACAAACCAGGGTTTTACACAATTCCCCCATGCACTCGAGCTCTGTCAGATCCTCTCGGCCATAGGTTCGAACCCTCATAACGGCCCTTGTGGATTTGTTCACGAGCCTTCCTGTTCTCTGATGCCCAGAGCTACCACTGATCTTTTTCTTTCTAGCAGCTGACTGGTGCACCTTGCTGCTTCCTGAGAGGTAGCTGCTTGTGTGGCTACCTCCCTCACTGTGGCCATTGCTTCTGAGCTCTTTTCCAGAATTTCAGCAATTGTTTCATGTACAGAGGCATTTCTTTCCGATGAACCATTTCCATCATCCCTTTGGGTGATTATCTGAGGTTCAGTCTAGATATTGTTCTCAGTGAGGGTTTTTATCTCCTCCTTTGCTGGGTCAACTCACTTTGCAGGTTGTTTATTTTATACTTCATTTCATGCATCTCCTTCCTGATTTCCTTCCAAACTTGGGAGAACATTTCTTTCATTAAGTCATTTTGACTTTTCCCTGTGCTCTTGGTGTTTGTGTACTTACCTAGTTACTCACCTAGTTGTGTTTGTTGGGGTTGAGCTCTGGCTCTTTGGTCACGCTTCTCAACCATTAATCATCGGATGTACAGATTCCTGAGCCTACTGAGCTTCATCATATCTACATTTGAAACTGTGAATGGAGTCTGCCTCCACCACATCACTGCCTAATGCATTCCACCTATTAACTACTCTGACACTGAAAAAGTTCTTTCTAATGTCCCTGTGGTTCATTTGGGCACTTAGTCTCCACATATGTTCCCTTGTTCCAGTACCACCCATGTTAAAAAATTTATCCTTATCTACTCTGTCAATTCCTCAGAGAATATTATCAGTAGTGATCATGTCTCCCCTTACTCTTCTGTCTTCTAGTGTCACCATATATGTGTGTGTGTACTCACCTAATTGTGCTTGCGGGGGTTGAGCTTTGGCTCTTTGGTTCCGCCTCTCAACCGTCAATCAACTGGTGTACAGATTCCTGAGCCTACTGGGCTCTATCATATCTACATTTGAAACTGTGTATGGAGTCAGCCTCCACCACATCACTTCCTAGTGCATTCCATTTACTAACTACTCTGACACTGAAAAAGTTCTTTCTAATGTCTCTGTGGCTCATTTGGGTACTCAGCTTCCACCTGTGTCCCCTTGTTCGCGTCCCGCCAGTGTTGAATAGTTTATCCTTGTTTACCCGGTCGATTCCCCTGAGGATTTTGTAGGTTGTGAATATGTCCCCCCTTACTCTTCTGTCTTCCAGTGTCGTAAGGTACATTTCCCGCAGCCTTTCCTCATAACTCATGCCTCTTAGTTCTGGGACTAGTCTAGTAGCATACCTTTGGACTTTTTCCAGCTTCGTCTTGTGCTTGACAAGGTACGGGCTCCAAGCTGGGGCCGCATACTCCAGGATTGGTCTTACATATGTTGTGTACAAGATTCTGAATGATTCCTTTCACAGGTTCCTGAACGCCGTTCTGATGTTAGCCAGCCTCGCATATGCCGCAGACGTTATTCTCTTTATGTGGGCTTCAGGAGACAGGTTTGGTGTGATATCAACTCCTAGATCTTTCTCTCTGTCTGTTTCATTAAGTACTTCATCTCCTATTCTTTATCTTGTGTCTGGCCTCCTGTTTCCACTGCCTAGTTTCATTACTTTGCATTTACTCGGGTTGAACTTCAACAGCCATTTGTTGAACCATTCACTCAGTCTATCTAGGTTATCTTGTAGCCTCCTACTATCATCCTCTGTTTCAATCCTCCTCATAATTTTTGCATCGTCGGCAAACATTGAGAGGAACGAATCTATACCCTCTGGGAGATCATTTACATATACCAGAAACAGTATATGTCCAAGGACTGACCCTTGCGGGACTCCACTTGTAACGTCTCGCCAATCTGAGACCTCACCCCTCACACAGACTCGTTGTCTCCTGTTGCTTAGGTACTCCTCTATACACCGGAGTACCTTCCCTTTCACTCCAGCCTGCGTCTCCAACTTTCGCACAAGCCTCTTGTGTGGCACTGTATCAAAGGCTTTCTGACAATCCAAAAATATGCAGTCTGCCCACCCTTCTCTTTCTTGCCTTATTTTTGTTGCCGGTGTGTGTGTGTGTGTGTGTGTGTGTGTGTGTGTGTGTGTGTGTGTGTGTGTGTGTGTGTGTGTGTGTGTGCGTGCGTGCGTGCGTGTGTGTGTGTGTGTGTGTGTGTGTGTGTGTGTGTGCGTGCGTGCGTGTGTGGGTCTGTGTGTGTGTGTGTGCGTGCGTGGGTGAGTGCGTGCGTGTGTGTGTGTGGGTGGGTGTGTGGGTGGGTGCGTGCGTGCGTGCGTGCGTGCGTGAGTGTGTGTGTGTTTGTACTCACCTAATTGTACTCACCTAATTGTGCTTGCGGGGGTTGAGCTTTGGCTCTTTGGTTCCGCCTCTCAACCGTCAATCAACTGGTGTACAGATTCCTAAGCCTACTGGGCTCTATCATATCTACATTTGAAACTGTGTATGGAGTCAGCCTCCACCATATCACTTCCTAGTGCATTCCATTTACTAACTACTCTGACACTGAGAAAGTTCTTTCTAATGTATCTGTGGCTCATTTGGGTACTCAGCTTCCACCTGTGTCCCCTTGTTCGCGTCCCTCCAGTGTTGAATAGTTCATCCTTGTTTACCCGGTCGATTCCGCTGAGGATTTTGTAGGTTGCGATCATGTCCCCCCTTTACTCTTCTGTCTTCCAGTGTCGTAAAGTGCATTTCCCGCAGCCTTTCCTCATAACTCATGCCTCTTAGTTCTGGGACTAGTCTAGTAGCATACCTTTGGACTTTTTCCAGCTTCGTCTTGTGCTTGACAAGGTACGGGCTTCATGCTGGGGCCGCATACTCCAGGATTGGTCTTACATATGTTGTGTACAAGATTCTGAATGATTCCTTACACAGGTTCCTGAACGCCGTTCTGATGTTAGCCAGCCTCGCATATGCCGCAGACGTTATTCTCTTTATGTGGGCTTCAGGAGACAGGTTTGGTGTGATATCAACTCCTAGATCTTTCTCTCTGTCTGTTTCATTAAGTACTTCATCTCCTATTCTGTATCTTGTGTCTGGCCTCCTGTTTCCACTGCCTAGTTTCATTACTTTGCATTTACTCGGGTTGAACTTCAACAGCCATTTGTTGAACCATTCACTCAGTCTATCTAGGTCATCTTGTAGCCTCCTACTATCATCCTCTGTTTCAATCCTCCTCATAATTTTTGCATCGTCGGCAAACATTGAGAGGAACGAATCTATACCCTCTGGGAGATCATTTACATATACCAGAAACAGTACATGTCCAAGGACTGACCCTTGCGGGACTCCACTTGTAACGTCTCGCCAATCTGAGACCTCACCCCTCACACAGACTCGTTGTCTCCTGTTGCTTAGGTACTCCTCTATACACCGGAGTACCTTCCCTTTCACTCCAGCCTGCGTCTCCAACTTTCGCACAAGCCTCTTGTGTGGCACTGTATCAAAGGCTTTCTGACAATCCAAAAATATGCAGTCTGCCCACCCTTCTCTTTCTTGCCTTATTTTTGTTGCCGGTGTGTGTGTGTGTGTGTGTGTGTGTGTGTGTGTGTGTACTCACCTAGTTGTACTCACCTAGTTGTGTTTGCGGGGGTTGAGCTCTGGCTCTTTGGTCCCGCCTCTCAACCGTCAATCAACAGGTGTACAGATTCCTGAGCCTATCGGGCTCTGTCATATCTACACTTGAAACTGTGTATGGAGTCAGCCTCCACCACATCACCCCCTAATGCATTCCATTTGTCAACCACTCTGACACTAAAAAAGTTCTTTCTAATATCTCTGTGGCTCATTTGGGCACTCAGTTTCCACCTGTGTCCCCTTGTGCGTGTTCCCCTTGTGTTAAATAGACTGTCTTTATCTACCCTATCAATCCCCTTCAGAATCTTGAATGTGGTGATCATGTCCCCCCTAACTCTTCTGTCTTCCTGCGAAGTGAGGTTTAATTCCCGTAGTCTCTCCTCGTAGCTCATACCTCTCAGCTCGGGTACTAGTCTGGTGGCAAACCTTTGAACCTTTTCCAGTTTAGTCTTATCCTTGACTAGATATGGACTCCATGCTGGGGCTGCATACTCCAGGATTGGCCTGACATATGTGGTATACAAAGTTCTGAATGATTCTTTACACAAGTTTCTGAATGCCGTTCGTATGTTGGCCAGCCTGGCATATGCCGCTGATGTTATCCGCTTGATATGTGCTGCAGGAGACAGGTCTGGCGTGATATCAACCCCCAAGTCTTTTTCCTTCGCTGACTCCTGAAGAATTTCCTCTCCCAGATGATACCTTGTATCTGGCCTCCTGCTCCCTACACCTATCTTCATTACATTACATTTGGTTGGGTTAAACTCTAACAACCATTTGTTCGACCATTCCTTCAGCTTGTCTAGGTCTTCTTGAAGCCTCAAACAGTCCTCTTCTGTTTTAATCCTTCTCATAATTTTAGCATCGTCCGCAAACATTGAGAGAAATGAATCGATACCCTCCGGGAGATCATTTACATATATCAGAAACAAGATAGGACCGAGTACAGAGCCCTGTGGGACTCCACTGGTGACTTCACGCCAATCGGAGGTCTCACCCCTCACCGTAACTCTCTGCTTCCTATTGCTTAGATACTCCCTTATCCACTGGAGCACCTTACCAGCTACACCTGCCTGTCTCTCCAGCTTATGTACCAGCCTCTTATGCGGTACTGTGTCAAAGGCTTTCCGACAATCCAAGAAAATGCAGTCCGCCCAGCCCTCTCTTTCTTGCTTAATCTGTGTCACCTGATCGTAGAATTCTATCAAGCCTGTAAGGCAAGATTTACCCTCCCTGAATCCATGTTGGCGATTTGTCACGAAGTCCCTTCTCTCCAGATGTGTTACCAGGTTTTTTCTCACGATCTTCTCCATCACCTTGCATGGTATACAAGTCAAGGACACTGGCCTGTAGTTCAGTGCCTCTTGTCTGTCGCCCTTTTTGTATATTGGGACCACATTCGCCGTCTTCCATATTTCTGGTAGGTCTCCCGTCTCTAGTGATTTACTATACACTATGGAGAGTGGCAAGCAAAGTGCCTCTGCACACTCTTTCAGTACCCATGGTGAGATCCCATCTGGACCACCCGCCTTTCTAACATCCAGATCCAGCAGGTGTCTCTTGACCTCCTCTCTCGTAATTTCGAACTCCTCCAAGGCCGCCTGGTTTACCTCCCTTTCTCCTAGCACAGTGACCTCACCCTGTTCTATTGTGAAGACCTCCTGGAACCTCTTGTTGAGTTCCTCACACACCTCTCTGTCATTCTCTGTATACCTGTCCTCGCCTGTTCTAAGTTTCAATACCTGTTCTTTCACTGTTGTTTTCCTTCTGATGTGACTGTGGAGTAGCTTTGGTTCGGTCTTGGCTTTGTTTGCTATATCATTTTCAAAAATTTTCTCTGCTTCTCTTCTCACCCTGACGTACTCATTCCTGGTTCTCTGGTATCTCTCCCTGCTTTCTGGTGTTCTGTTATTCCGGAAGTTCCTCCACGCCTTCTTGTTCAGTTTCTTCGCTTCCATACATGCCCTATTATACCATGGATTCTTTTGTTGCTTCTCGGATTTTTCCCTTTGGGCCGGGATGAACCTGTTTACTGCCTCCTGACACTTTTGGGTAACATAGTCCATCATACCCTGTACAGACTTGTCTCTGAGGTCTGTGTCCCAAGGTATTTCACTTAGGAAACTTCTCATCTGTTCATAATTCCCCTTTCGGTATGCCAGCCTTTTGATTCCTAGTTCTTTTTGGGGGGAGATAAGTCCTAGCTCTACCAGGTACTCAAAGTTCAATACACTGTGGTCACTCATTCCCAAGGGCGCTTCCATCTTAACTTCCCTTATATCCCATTCATTTAGGGTAAATATCAAATCAAGCATTGCTGGTTCATCTTCTCCTCTCATTCTTGTTGGCTCTTTGGTATGCTGGCTTAGAAAG
The DNA here is from genome assembly GCF_040958095.1 of Procambarus clarkii. Taxonomy (NCBI): domain Eukaryota; kingdom Metazoa; phylum Arthropoda; class Malacostraca; order Decapoda; family Cambaridae; genus Procambarus; species Procambarus clarkii. Next base: position 47,198,401 of record NC_091162.1, on the reverse strand, counting down.
TTTCTTGTTGCCACGTCCAGCAGCTTAGCTCTCCATGTTTCTGGTCCTCCATGCGGGTCTCTGTTCTTCCAATCTATCTTCCCATGGTTGAAGTCTCCCATAATTAGTAGTCCAGATCCATTCCTGCTAGCAACAGAAGCTGCTCTTTCTATTATGTTAATGGTGGCCATGTTGTTTCTATCATATTCCTGTCTAGGTCTTCTGTCATTTGGTGGTGGATTATATATGACTGCGACTATAATTTTTTTCCCTCCATTTGTTACAGTACCTGCTATGGAGTCACTGAAACCTTCACAGCCCTGAATATCCATCTCCTCAAAATCCCAGCCTTTTCTTACCAGCAGAGCTACACCACCCCCACCTCTTCCTTCCCTCTCTTTCCGCATAACATAATAGTCCTGTGGAAACACTGCATTTGTTATTGTTTTCGTGATCTTTGTTTCTGTGAGGGCTATTATGTCTGGGTTTTCCTCTAGTACCAGTTCTCCAAGCTCATTTGCTTTATTTGTAATTCCATCTATGTTAGTGTACATCGCTTTGAGGCTCACTTTCTTCTGTCCCTTCTCAAATCGCCTCCTTGGTGAGTGTTCTGCTGGTGGGGGAGGCTGTTCCATGGGTGTGAGGACCTGTGAGGTGGATAACAGGATCTCAGAGGATACTGGAATGAGGGGCGGGGGATCCAGTGAAAGGGGAGGGACAGGGAGGGTATGGGGTGAAAGGGGAGGGAGGACGGGAAGGAAAGGGGGGGAGGGAGGACTCGGGAGGAGGGGAGGGGTAGAAGGGTGGGGATTGGGTGTGGGGGGAGGGAGATTTGGCTGAACTTTTGAGTGGGGGCAGGGAGGGTTTGGGGTAGGGGGGTTTTCTATGCAGAGGAGGGAGGCGGGGTTGTCCTCCCTTCTGGTGTTACTGGGTAGCTGGTTGTGGGTTCCCCCCTCGCCTCTGGGGGTGTTGTGTTGAGAGCTGTGACTTCCTGGTTTTCCCCTCTCGCCCTGCGCCTCTTCCTTGCTTCTGCCGCCACGGCTCTCTCCTCCCTTGTCATGTCTCGCTGGAGGAATACATTTTTTAATTTTCCCACGTTTTTCAGGGAGCTCTTCCTTGATAGGATCCTCTCCTTTGTGTTCTCGTTTGCAAACACTATCTTTATCATTCGATCTCGGTCTTTGTTGTACCGGCCTAGCCTGAAAACCTTCTCAATGCTATGCTCGGCCCCTTCCATGTCTAGTGCCTTTAGTACTTCATTCACTGCTGCTTTGTCCTTGTCATTCCACTCTGTCCTATTGGTTCCTTCCTGTTCCCTAATACCCACAGCAACCACTGATCTTTTCCTTTCCAGCAGTTGGCTAGTGGAGCGTGCCGCCTCCTGCGAGGTGGCTGCTTTCATGGCCACCTCCATCACTGCAGTCATTACTTCAGAGTTATTTTTTTTAGTATTTCCGCAAATGTTGCTTTTATTGTGGCATTCTCATCCAGAAAACTATTACCACCTTCTCCCTGGGTGGTTTTCTGACTCTCAGCCTCGATACCATTCTCTTTGAGGGTTCTAATCTCCTCCTTTGCTGCTGTCAGCTCTCTTTTCAGGTTGCTTATTTCGTTCTTCATTTCCTGCATCATTTCTTGCATCTCACTCTTGATGTCCTCCAGAAACTGGGCGAACATTTCCTTCATCTCGTCACCTTGGCTCTTTCCTGCTCCCCTGGGACCTCTGGCTGCCATCTTGGCCCTGTTGGGATGGGGGAGGGAGAGAGAGAGAGAGGCGGAGAGAGAGAGAGAGAGAGAGAGAGAGAGAGAGAGAGAGAGAGAGAGAGAGAGAGAGAGAGAGAGAGAGAGAGAGAGAGAGAGAGAGAGAGAGAAAGGGAGTGATAAAGGGAGAGATAAATGGGTGGGTGGGGGGGGATCCGACCCTTCCACTGAAGTGAGAAGAAGGTAGAAGGGGAGGGGGGGGGAGGAGATGGAGAGAGAGGCGGGAGGGAGAGGAGAGGGAGAGAGTGGATGAGGAAGAGAGCGGGTGAGGGAGAGAGCGGGTAAGGGAGAGAGGGGGGGAGGTGTGTGTGTGTGTGTTTGGGCAGAGAGGGAGGGGGAAGGAAAGAGAGGGAGGGGGAGGGAGGGGGAAGGAAAGAGAGGGAGGGAGAGGGGGAGGGAGGGAGGGAGAGAGAGAGAGAGAGAGGGAGAGAGAGAGAGAGAGAGAGAGAGAGAGAGAGAGAGAGAGAGAGAGAGAGAGAGAGAGAGAGAGAGAGAGAGAGAGAGAGAGAGAGAGAGAGAGAGAGAGAGAGAGAGAGAGAGAGCAGGAGAGAGAGAGCAGGAGAGAGAGATAGTGGGAGTGGGAGAGAGGGAGTGGGAGAGAGGGAGAGTGGGGAGGGGAAGAGTGTGTGTATGGGCGATGCGGGGGACTGGGGGTGGGGGGGGGGGCGGAGATGGCGACTAAGTCAGGTCAGGTCAGGTGTGTACTCACCTAATTGTACTCACCTAATTGTGCTTGCGGGGGTTGAGCTCTGGCTCTTTGGTCCCGCCTCTCAACCGTCAATCAACTGGTGTACAGATTCCTGAGCCTATTGGGCTCTATCATATCTACATTTGAAACTGTGAATGGAGTCAGCCTCCACCACATCACTTCCTAATGCATTCCATTTGCTAACTACTCTGACACTGAAAAAGTTCTTTCTAACGTCTCTGTGGCTCATTTGGGTACTCAGCTTCCACCTGTGTCCCCTTGTTCGCGTCCCACCAGTGTTGAAAAGTTCGTCCTTGTTTACCCGGTCGATTCCCCTGAGGATTTTGTAGGTTGTGATCATGTCCCCCCTTACTCTTCTGTCTTCCAGTGTCGTGAGGTGCATTTCCCGCAGCCTTTCCTCATAACTCATGCCTCTTAGTTCTGGGACTAGTCTAGTAGCATACCTTTGGACTTTTTCCAGCTTCGTCTTGTGCTTGACAAGGTACGGGCTCCATGCTGGGGCCGCATACTCCAGGATTGGTCTTACATATGTGGTGTACAAGATTCTGAATGATTCCTTACACAGGTTCCTGAACGCCGTTCTGATGTTAGCCAGCCTCGCATATGCCGCAGACGTTATTCTCTTTATGTGGGCTTCAGGAGACAGGTTTGGTGTGATATCAACTCCTAGATCTTTCTCTCTGTCTGTTTCATTAAGTACTTCATCTCCTATTCTGTATCCTGTGCCTGGCCTCCTGTTTCCACTGCCTAGTTTCATTACTTTGCATTTACTCGGGTTGAACTTCAACAGCCATTTGTTGGACCATTCACTCAGTCTATCCAGGTCATCTTGTAGCCTCCTACTATCATCCTCTGTTTCAATCCTCCTCATAATTTTTGCATCGTCGGCAAACATTGAGAGGAACGAATCTATACCCTCTGGGAGATCATTTACATATACCAGAAACAGTATAGGTCCGAGGACTGACCCCTGCGGGACTCCACTTGTGACGTCTCGCCAATCTGAGACTTCACCCCTCACACAGACTCGTTGTCTCCTGTTGCTTAGGTATTCCTCTATCCACCGGAGTACCTTCCCTCTCACTCCAGCCTGCATCTCCAACTTTCGCACTAGCCTCTTGTGTGGCACTGTATCAAAGGCTTTCTGACAATCCAAAAATATGCAGTCTGCCCACCCTTCTCTTTCTTGCCTTATTTTTGTTGCCTGGTCGTAGAATTCAAGTAACCCTGTGAGGCAGGACCTGCCATCCCTGAACCCATGTTGATGCTGTGTTACAAAGTTCCTTCGCTCCAGATGCTCCACTAGTTTTTTTTCGCACAATCTTCTCCATCAGCTTGCATGGTATGCAGGTTAGGGACACTGGCCTGTAGTTCAGTGCCTCCTGTCTATCCCCTTTCTTGTATATCGGGACTACGTTAGCTGCTTTCCAAGTATCTGGCAGTTCCCCAGATCTGTGTGTGTGTGTGTGTGTGTGTGTGTGTGTGTGTGTGTGTGTGTGTGTGTGTGTGTGTGTGTGTGTGTGTGCGTGCGTGCGTGCGTGCGTGTGTGTGTGTGTGTGTGTGTGTGTGTGTGCGTGCGTGTGTGGGTCTGTGTGTGTGTGTGTGTGCGTGCGTGGGTGAGTGCGTGCGTGTGTGTGTGTGTGTGTGTGTGTGTGTGTGTGAGGGTGTGTGGGTGGGTGCGTGCGTGCGTGCGTGCGTGCGTGAGTGTGTGTGTGTTTGTACTCACCTAATTGTACTCACCTAATTGTGCTTGCGGGGGTTGAGCTTTGGCTCTTTGGTTCCGCCTCTCAACCGTCAATCAACTGGTGTACAGATTCCTAAGCCTACTGGGCTCTATCATATCTACATTTGAAACTGTGTATGGAGTCAGCCTCCACCATATCACTTCCTAGTGCATTCCATTTACTAACTACTCTGACACTGAGAAAGTTCTTTCTAATGTATCTGTGGCTCATTTGGGTACTCAGCTTCCACCTGTGTCCCCTTGTTCGCGTCCCTCCAGTGTTGAATAGTTCATCCTTGTTTACCCGGTCGATTCCGCTGAGGATTTTGTAGGTTGCGATCATGTCCCCCCCTTACTCTTCTGTCTTCCAGTGTCGTAAAGTGCATTTCCCGCAGCCTTTCCTCATAACTCATGCCTCTTAGTTCTGGGACTAGTCTAGTAGCATACCTTTGGACTTTTTCCAGCTTCGTCTTGTGCTTGACAAGGTACGGGCTCCATGCTGGGGCCGCATACTCTAGGATTGGTCTTACATATGTGGTGTACAAGATTCTGAATGATTCCTAACACAGGTTCCTGAACGCCGTTCTGATGTTAGCCAGCCTTGCATATGCCGCAGACGTTATTCTCTTTATGTGGGCTTCAAGAGACAGGTTTGGTGTGATATCAACTCCTAGATCTTTCTCTCTGTCTGTTTCATTAAGTACTTCATCTCCTATTCTGTATCCTGTGTCTGACCTCCTGTTTCCACTGCCTAGTTTCAATACTTTGCATTTACTCGGGTTGAACTTCAACAGCCATTTGTTGGACCATTCACTCAGTCTATCTAGGTCATCTTGTAGCCTCCTACTATCATCCTCTGTTCCAATCCTCCTCATAATTTTTGCATCGTCGGCAAACATTGAGAGGAACGAATCTATACCCTCTGGGAGATCATTTACATACACCAGAAACAGTATAGGTCCAAGGACTGACCCCTGCGGGACTCCACTTGTGACGTCTCGCCAATCTGAGACCTCACCCCTCACACAGACTCGTTGTCTCCTGTTGCTTAGGTACTCCTCTATCCACCGGAGTACCTTCCCTTTCACTCCAGCCTGCATCTCCAACTTTCGCACTAGCCTCTTGTGTGGCACTGTATCAAAGGCTTTCCTTTCTGACAATCCAAAAATATGCAGTCTGCCCACCCTTCTCTTTCTTGCCTTATTTTTGTTGCCTGGTCGTAGAATTCAAGTAACCCTGTGAGGCAGAACCTGCCATCCCTGAACCCATGTTGATGCTGTGTTACAAAGTTCCTTCGCTCCTGATGCTCCACTAGTTTTTTTTCGCACAATTTTCTCCATCAACTTGCATGGTATGCAGGTTAGGGACACTGGCCTGTAGTTCAGTGCCTCCTGGCTATCCCCTTTCTTGTATATCGGGACTTCGTTAGCTGCTTTCCAAATATCTGGCAGTTCCCCTGTTGCCAGTGATTTGTTATACACTATGGAGAGTGGTAGACACAGTTCTCTTGCTCCTTCCTTTAGAACCCAAGGGGGAGATTCCATCTGGGCCTATAGCCTTTGTCACATCCAACTCTAGTAAACACTTCCTTACTTCCCCGCTGGTAATCTCAACTCTTCCAGTGGTTCCTGGTTAGCTATTCCCTCACTTACCTCTGGAATTTCTCCTTGCTCTAAGGTGAAGACCGCCTGGAATTTCTTATTCAATTCCTCACACACTGTTTGTCATTTGTAGTGAATCCTTCCGCCCCTATCCTAAATTTCATAACCTGTTCCTTTACTGTTGTTTTTCTCCTGATGTGGCTATGCAACAATTTAGGTTGAGTCTTTGCCTTGCTTGCGATGTCATTTTCTTATTGTCTTTCTGCCTCTCTTCTCATCCTGACATATTCATTCCTGGCATTCTGGTATCTTTCTCTGCTCTCCAGTGTCCTGTTATTCCTATAGTTTTCTCCATGCCCTTTTACTTTGCTGCTTAGCTAGCCTACATCTCTGATTAAACCATGGGTTTCTCATTTTCATTTCTCTGTTTTCCTTTTGGACTGGGACAAACTTGTTTGCTGCGTCCTTGCACTTCTGCGTGATGCAATCCATCATATCTTGGGCCGTCTTTCCCCTGAGCTCTGTTTCCATGTTATATCTGATAGGAATTTTCTTATCCCTCATAGTTTCCCTTTCGGTATGCTAACCTTTTGGTTTCGGTATCCCTCCTCGAGTTCAATAACCCTTCTTCAATCAAGTACTCAAATACCAGTACACTGTGGTCGCTCATTCCTACTGGGTCCTCAAACCCGATTTCTCTTATGTCGTAGTCGTTCAGAGTGAAGAGTAGGTCGAGTCTCGCTGGTTCGTCCATTGCCTCTCATCCTTGTGGGTTCTCCGACATGCTGGGTTAAAAAGTTGCTTGTCACCACCTCCAATAGTTTGGCTCTCCACGTATCCTCGCCTCCATGCGGTTCCTTGTTCTCCCAGTCAATCCTTCCATGATTGAAGTCGCCCATGATGAGCAGGTGGGATCTATTTCTACAGGCAGCAGAGGCTGCCCTCTCAATTATAGTGTTAACTGCCATGTTGTTGTTTTCATACTCTTGACTGGGTCTTCTGTCATTTGGTGGAGGGTTGTATATTACTGCTACTACTATTCTTGGTCCTCCCATTGTCATGGTGCCTGCTATGTAGCCTCTGAACTCCTCACAGCCCGGGATGGCCATCTCCTTAAAACTTCATTCCTTTCTCGTGAGTAGGGCCACTCCGCCTCCTCCCCTACCTTCCCTCTCTTTACTTATTACTGTGTACTCCTGGGGAAACACGGCATTTGTTATGATTCCAGAGAGTTTTGTTTCAGTGAATCCGATTACATCTGGGTTCACTTCTTGTGTTCTTTCCCTTAGTTCACTTGTCTTGCTTGTGATCCCATCTATGTTCGAGTACATCACCCTGAAACTGACTCTCTTCTGCTTCTCCTCTGGGGGGGGGGGACCTTTGGGATCTGGGGTGAGTGGGAGCTGGGGGGCCTTGGCACGGGAAGACTGGTGGAGGAGGGAGGGCTTGGGGGGGTGGGGGAGAGAGGGGGGTGGGGGAGAGGGGGAGGGTAAAGGGGGTGGGTAAGAGGGGGAGGGTAGGGGGGAGAGTGAGAGGGAGAGGGTTGGTGGGGAGAGTGAGAAAGGGAGGGTTGAGGGGAGTGAGAGAGGGAGGGTTGGGGAAGCATGGGGGGAGGAGAGGCTTTGGGGGATAGGGGAGATGGGGGGCTTGGGGGGGGAGAGAAAAATTGTGGAGGGCTTGGGGGGCGTGGGGGAAAAAGGAGGGCTGAGGTGGGTGAGGAAGAGGGGAGGGTTTAGGGGAGTGGGGGAGAAGGAACGACTTAGGTGGGGTTGGGGATAGTGGGGGGCTTAGGGGGGGGGGCGGGGAGATGGGAGGGCTTGGGGGTGGAAGAGACGGGAAGGCATGTGGGAGAGGGGAGGGCTTGGGGGATGGGGAGAAGGGAGGTCCTGGGGAGAGGGGTGAGTGGGACGAGGGGGTGAGTGGGAGTAGGGGGGTGGGTAGGGGGAGGGTGCCCTAGGTGGGTACTTAGTGGGGGGGCTGACAGGGAATTGGGCAGGTTGGGTGTCTGTTGGGTAGAATGTGGGGGTGGTGCCCCAATCCCTGGGGCTGTTGCACTGTTTGAGGAGGGTTCTCCACTTCCCTCTGGGATTGTAGGGTTCTGGGTTGTGGTACTCTGAATCCTTTCTCTCTCCCTGCGCTCCTTCCTCGCGTCTGCTGCCAGTATTCTCTCTTCCCTTGTCATATCCCTCTGCAGGAATACTTTTTTGAACTTCGGAACATTTGCTAGACCGCTCTTCATTGCTAACAGTTCTTCTTTCGTGATTTCGCTCATGAATACCACCTTATCATTCGGTCCCTGTCCTTGTTGAACTTTCCAAGCCTGAAAACCTTTTCAACATTTTGGTCAGTTCCCTCCATCCTTACCTCTTTAAAGATCTCGGTAACTGCGTTTTTGTCCTTGTCTCTCCGCTCCCAAAGGAGCGGAGAGAGACCCCTTTTGTGTGTGTGTGTGTGTGTGTGTGTATGTGTGTGAGTGTGTGTGTACTCACCTAATTGTACTCACCTAATTGTGCTTGCGGGGGTTGAGCTCTGGCTCTTTGGTCCCGCCTCTCAACCGTCAATCAACTGGTGTACAGATTCCTGAGCCTATTGGGCTCTATCATATCTACATTTGAAACTGTGTATGGAGTCAGCCTCCACCACATCACTTCCTAATGCATTCCATTTACTAACTACTCTGACACTGAAAAAGTTCTTTCTAACGTCTCTGTGGCTCATTTGGGTACTCAGCTTCCACCTGTGTCCCCTTGTTCGCGTCCCACCAGTGTTGAATAGTTCATCCTTGTTTACCCGGTCGATTCCCCTGAGGATTTTGTAGGTTGTGATCATGTCCCCCCTTACTCTTCTGTCTTCCAGTGTCGTGAGGTGCATTTCCCGCAGCCTTTCCTCATAACTCATGCCTCTTAGTTCTGGGACTAGTCTAGTAGCCATCATAACCATGTAACCATGTGTGTGTGTGTGTGAGTGCGTGCGTGTGTGTGTGTGTACTCACCTATTTGTACTCACCTATTTGTGCTTGCGGGGGTTGAGCTTTGGCTCTTTGGTCCCGCCTCTCAACTGTCAATCAACTGGTGTACAGATTCCTGAGCCTACTGGGCTCTATCATATCTACATTTAAAACTGTGTATGGAGTCTGCCTCCACCACATCACTGCCTAATGCATTCCATCCGTTAACTACTCTGACACTGAAAAAGTTCCTTCTAACGTCTCTGTGGCTCATGTGGGTACTCAGTTTCCACCTGTGTCCCCTTGTTCGCATCCCACCAGTGTTGAATAGTTTATCCTTGTTTACCTGGTCGATTCCTCTGAGGATTTTGTAGGTTGTGATCATGTCTCCCCTTACTCTTCTGTCTTCCAGTGTCGTAAAGTGCATTTCCCGCAGCCTTTCCTCATAACTCATGCCTCTTAGTTCTGGGACTAATCTAGTAGCTTACCTTTGGACTTTTTCCAGCTTCGTCTTGTGTTTGACAAGGTACGGGCTCCATGCTGGGGCCGCATACTCCAGGATTGGTCTTACATATGTGGTGTACAAGATTCTGAATGATTCCTAACACAGGTTCCTGAACGCCGTTCTGATGTTAGCCAGCCTCGCATATGCCGCAGACGTTATTCTCTTTATGTGGGCTTCAGGAGACAGGTTTGGTGTGATATCAACTCCAAGATCTTTCTCTCTGTTCGTTTCATTAAGTACTTCTTCTCCTATTCTGTATCCTGTATCTGGCCTCCTATTTCCACTGCCTATTTTCATTACTTTGCATTTTCTCGGGTTGAACTTCAACAGCCATTTGTTGGACCATTCACTCAGTCTGTCTAGGTCATCTTGTAGCCTCTTACTATCGTCCTCAGTTTCAATCCTCCTCATAATTTTTGCATCATCGGCAACCATTGAGAGAAACGATTCTATACCCTCTGGGAGATCATTTACATATATCAGAAACAATATAGGTCCAAGGACCGACCCCTGCGGTACTCCACTCGTAATGTCCTCGCCAATCTGAGACCTCACCGCTCACACTGACTCGTTGTCTCCTGTTACTTAGGTACTCCTGTATCCAACGAAGTACCTTCCCTTTCACTCCAGCCTGCATCTCCAGTTTGTGTGTGTGCGTGTGTGTACTCACCTAGTTGTGTCTGCAGGATCGAGCATTGACTCTTGGATCCCGCCTTTCGAGCATCGGTTGTTTACAGCAATGACTCCTGTCCCATTCCCTATCATACCTGGTTTTAAAATTATGAATAGTATTTGCTTCCACAACCTGTTCCTGAAGTGCATTCTATTTCCCCACTACTCTCCACGCTAAAAGAAAACTTCCTAACATCTCTGTGACTCATCTGAGTTTCAAGCTTCCATCCATGTCCCCTCGTTCTGTTACTATTCCGTGTGAACATTTCGTCTATGTCCACTCTGTCAATCCCTCTGAGTATCTTATACGTTCCTATCATGTCCCCCTCTCCCTTCTTCTTTCTAGTGTCGTAAGGCACAGTTCCCTCAGGCGCTCCTCATACCCCATTCCTCGTAGCTCTGGGACGAGTCTCGTTGCAAACCTCTGAACCTTTTCCAGTTTCATTATATGCTTCTTCAAATGGGGACTCCATGATGAGGCGGCATACTCTAAGACTGGCCTTACGTAGGCAGTGTAAAGCGCCCTAAATGCCTCCTTACTTAGGTTTCTGAATGATGTTCTAACTTTTGCCAGTGTAGAGTACGCTGCTGTCGTTATCCTATTTATATGTGCCTCAGGAGATAGATTAGGTGTTACGTCCACCCCCAGGTCTCTTTCACGCGTCGTTACAGGTAGGCTGTTCCCCTTCATTGTGTACTGTCCCTTTGGTCTCCTATCTCCTAGTCCCATTTCCATAACTTTACATTTGCTCGTGTTGAATTCTAGTAGCCATTTCTCTGACCATCTCTGCAACCTGTTCAGGTCCTCTTGGAGGATCCTGCAATCCTCATCTGTCACAACTCTTCTCATCAACTTTGCGTCATCCGCAAACATCGACATGTAGGACTCTACGCCTGTAAACATGTCGTTAACATATACAAGAAATAGAATTGGTCCCAGCACCGATCCTTGTGGTACTCCACTTGTTACTGTTCGCCAGTCCGACTTCTCGCCCCTTACCGTAACTCTTTGGCTCCTTCCTGTTAGGTAGTTCCTTATCCATGCTAGGACCTTTCCCCCACCCCCGCCTGCCTCTCGAGCTTGAACAGCAGTCTCATGTGCGGTACTGTATCAAAGGCTTTTTGGCAGTCCAGAAATATGCAGTCTGCCCAACCATCTCTGTCCTGTCTTATCCTCGTTATTTTATCATAGAATTCCAGAAGGTTTGTTAGGCACGATTTCCCTGTCCACAACCTATGTTGATGTTTGTTCACAAACCTAATGTTCTCCAGGTGTACAACCAGTCGTAGCCTAATTATTCTTTCCAGTATTTTACAGGGGATGCTTGTCAGTGATACAGGTTTATAGTTAAGTGCCTCCTCCCTATCACCTTTCTTGAAGATCGGCACGACATTTGCCTTCTTCCAGCAACTGGGCAATTCTCCTGACATAAGTGACTCATTAAAGATCATTGCCAGAGGCACGCTGAGGGCCTGTGCTACTTATTTTAGTATCCACGGTGATACTTTGTCTGGTCCAACTGCTTTAGTTGCATCTAGAGTTGTCAACTGTTTCATTACCTCCTCTGCTGTCACCTCTATATCTGATAGTCTTTCATCTAGGGTAACCCCTTCCAACAATGGGAGCTGCTCAGGCTCGGTAGTGAACACTCCATGGAAACTGGCATTCGTGCCTCGCAAATTTCCTTGTCACTTTCAGTATATGCCCCCTCTGTCTTCCTTAGTCTTGTCACTTGGTCGTTCACCGACATTTTCTTCTTATATGACTGTGTAGTAACTTAGGTTGTTTTTTTCGCTTTGATTGCAATATCGTTCTCATAGTCCCTTTCCGATGTTCGTCTTATGTTAATGTAATCGTTCCTAGCTCTGTTGTATCTGCTTCTGTTGTCCTCTGTTCTTTGTCTTCTGTACTTCCTCAACTCCCGCGTGCTGGCCATTTTTGCTTCCTGGCACTGTCTATTAAACCATGGGTTATTATATTCCTTCTTATTTTTTTCCCTTTACTGTTGGTATAAATCTCTCCTCGGCCTCCTGGCATTTCTGTATGACTATTTCCATCATATCTTGGACTGTTTTTCCTCTAATTTCTTCCTCCCACTGCACTTCACCCAGATAGTCCCTTATCCTCTTATAGTCTCCTTTCCTGTAGTCAGCTCTCCTTTCCCAGATCTCTTGTCCCATGGTCATAAGTTGAATTCCATCATGTAGTCAAAGACTAGGACACAATGGTCACTGGCCCCTAGAGGTATTTCATGCTCTAAGTTCTCGATATCTTCTACGTTCTGGGTGAAAATCAGGTCTAATAGGCTCGGTGCATCTCCTCCTCTTTCCCTTGTGTCTTCCTTCACATGTTGTGTCAGGAAATTCCTGTCTATAACATCTACTAATTTTGCTCCCCACGTTTCGTTCCCTCCATGTGTGTGTGTGTGTGTGTGTGTGTGTGTGTGTGTGTGTGTGTGTGTGTGTGTGTGTGTGTGTGTGTGTGTGTGTATGTGTGTGTGTGTGTGTATGTGTGTGTGTGTGTGTGTGTGTGTGTGTGTGTGTGTGTGTGTGTGTGTGTGTGTGTGTGTGTGTGTGTGTGTGTGTGTGTGTGTGTGTGTGTGTGTGTACTCACTTAGTTGTGTTTGCGGGGGTTGAGCTCTGGCTCTTTGGTCCCGCTTCTCAACCGTCAATCAACAGGTGTACAGATTCCTGAGCCTATCGGGCTCTGTCATATCTACACTTGAAACTGTGTATGGAGTCAGCCTCCACCACATCACCCCTAATGCATTCCATTTGCAACCACTCTGACACTAAAAAAGTTCTTTCTAATATCTCTGTGGCTCATTTGGGCACTCAGTTTCCACCTGTGTCGCCTTGTGTGTGTTCCCCTTGTGTTAAATAGACTGTCTTTATCTACCCTATCAATTCCCTTTAGAATCTTGAATGTGGTGATCATGTCCCCCCTAACTCTTCTGTCTTCCAGCAAAGTGAGGTTTAATTCCCGTAGTCTCTCCTCGTACCTCATACCTCTCAGCTCGGGTACTAGTCTGGTTGGCAAACCTTTGAACCTTTCCAGTTTAGTCTTATCCTTGACTAGATATGGACTCCATGCTGGGGCTGCATACTCCAGGATTGGCCTGACATATGTGGTATACAAAGTTCTGAATGATTCTTTACGCAAGTTTCTGAATGCCGTTCGTATGTTGGCCAGCCTGGCATATGCCGCTGATGTTATCCGCTTGATATGTGCTGCAGGAGACAGGTCTGGCGTGATATCAACCCCCAAGTCTTTTTCCTTCTTTGACTCCTGAAGAATTTCCTCTCCCATATGATACCTTGTATCTGGCCTCCTGCTCCCTACACCTATCTTCATTACATTACATTTGGTTGGGTTAAACTCTAACAACCATTTGTTCTACCATTCCTTCAGTTTGTTAGGTCTTCTTGAAGCCTCAAACAGTCCTCTTCTGTTTTAATCCTTCTCATAATTTTAGCATCGTCTGCAAACATTGAGAGAAATGAATCGATACCCTCTGGGAGATCATTTACATATATCAGAAACAAGACAGGACCGAGTACAGAGCCCTGTGGGACTCCACTGGTGACTTCACGCCAATCGGAGGTCTCACCCCTCACCGTAACTATCTGCTTCCTATTACTTAGATACTCCTTATCCACTGGAGCACCTTACCAGCTACACCTGCCTGTCTCTCCAGCTTATGTACCAGCCTCTTATGCGGTACTGTGTCAAAGGCTTTCCAACAATCCAAGAAAATGCAGTCAGCCCAGCCCTCTCTTTCTTGCTTAATCTTTGTCACCTAATCGTAGAATTCTATCAAGCCTGTAAGGCAAGATTTTCCCTCCCTGAACCCATGTTGGCGATTTGTCACGAAGTCCCTTCTCTCCAGATGTGTTACCAGGTTTATCTCACGATCTTCTCCATCACCTTGCATGGTATACAAGTCAAGGGACACTGGCGTGTAATTCAGGGCCTCTTGCCTGTCGCCCTTTTTGTAAATTGGGACCACATTCGCCGTCTTCCATATTTCTGGTAGGTCTCCCGTCTCCAGTGACTTACTATACACTATGGAGAGTGGCAAGCAAAGTGCCTCTGCACACTCTTTCAGTATCCATGGTGAGATCCCATCTGGACCAACAGCCTTTCTAACATCCAGATCCAGCAGGTGTCTCTTGACCTCCCTCTCGTAATTTCGAACTCTTCCAAGGCCGCCTGGTTTACCTCCCTTTCTCCTAGCACAGTGACCTCACCTTGTTCTATTGTGAAGACCTCCTGGAACCTCTTGTTGAGTTTTCACACACCTCTCTGTCATTCTCTGTATACCTGTCCTCGCCTGTTCGAAGTTTCAATACCTGTTCTTTCACTGTTGTTTTCCTTCTGATGTGACTGTGGAGTAGCTTTGGTTCGGTCTTGGCTTTGTTTGCTATATCATTTTCAAAACTTTTCTCTGCTTCTCTTCTCACCCTGACGTACTCATTCCTGGTTCTCTGGTATCTCTCTCTGCTTTCTGGTGTTCTGTTATTCCGGAAGTTCCTCCACGCCCTTTTGTTCAGTTTCTTCGCTTCCATACATGCCCTATTATACCATGGATTCTTCTGTTGCTTCTCGGATTTTTCCCTTTGGGCCGGGATGAACCTGTTTACTGCCTCCTGAAACTTTTGGGTAGCATAGTCCATCATACCCTGTACCAGACTTATCTCTGAGGTCTGTGTCCCAAGGTATTTCACTTAGGAAACTTCTCATCTGTTTATAATTTCCCTTTCCGTATGCCAGCCTTTTGATTCCTAGCTTCTTTTTGAGGGAGATAAGTCCTAGCTCTACCAGGTACTCAAAGTTCAATACACTGTGGTCACTCATTCCCAAGGGCACTTCCATCTTAACTTCTCTTATATCCCACTCATTTAGGGTAAATATCAAATCAAGCATTGCTGGTTCATCTTCTCCTCTCATTCTTGTTGGATCTTTGATGTGCTGGCTTAGAAAGTTTCTTGTTGCCACGTCCAGCAGCTTAGCCCTCCATGTTTCTGGTCCTCCATGCGGGTCTCTGTTCTTCCAATCTATCTTCCCAGGGTTGAAGTCTCCCATAATTAGTAGTCCAGATCCATTCCTGCTAGCAACAGAAGCTGCTCTTTCTATTATGCTTAATGGTGGCCATGTTGTTTCTATCATAATTCCTGTCCTAGGTCTTCTGTCATTTGGTGGTGGATTATATATGACTACGACTATAATTTTTTTCTCTCCATTTGTTACGGTACCTGCTATGTAGTCACTGGAAACCTTCACAGCCCTGAATATCCGTCTCCTCAAAATCCCAGCCTTTTCTTACCAGCAGAGCTACACCACCCCCACCTCTTCCGTCCCTCTCTTTCCTCATAACATAATAGTCCTGTGGGAACACTGCGTTTGTTATCGGTTTTCGTGATCTTTGTTTCTGTGAGGGCTATTATGTCTGGGTTTTCCTCTAGTACCCGTTCTCCAAGCTCATTTGCTTTATTTGTAATTCCATCTATGTTAGTGTACAGTCGCTTTGAGGCTCACTTTCCTTCTGTCCCTTCTCAAAATCGCCTCCTGTGGTGAGTGTTCTGCTGGTGGGGGAAGGCTGTTCCATGGGTGTGAGGACCTGTGAGGTGGATACAGGGTCTCAGAGGATACTGGGATGAGGGGCGGGGGGATCCACTGAAGGGGGAGGGACAGGGAGGGCATGGGGTGAAAGGGGAGGGAGGACGGGAAGGAAAGGGGGGGAGGAAGGACTCGGGAGGAGGGGAGGGGTAGAAGGGTGGCGATTGGGTGTGGGGGGAGGGAGATTTGGCTGAACATTTGAGTGGGGGCAGGGAGGGTTTGGGGTAGGGGGGTTTTCTATGGAGAGGAGGGAGGCGGGGTTGTCCTCCCTTCTGGTGTTACTGGGTAGCTGGTTGTGGGTTCCCCCCTCGCTTCTGGGGGTGTTGTGTTGGGAGCTGTGACTTCCTGGTTTTCCCCTCTCGCCCTGCGCCTCTTCCTTGCTTCTGCCGCCACGGCTCTCTCCTCCCTTGTCATGTATCTCTGGAGGAATACATTTTTTAATTTTCCCATGTTTTTCAGGGAGCTCTTCCTTGATAGGATCTTCTCCTTTGTGTTCTCGTTTGCAAACACTATCTTTATCATTCGGTCTCGGTCTTTGTTGTACCGGCCTAGCCTGAAAACCTTCTCAATGCTATGCTCAGCCTCTTCCATGTCTAGTGCCTTTAGGACTTCATTCACTGCTGCTTTGTCCTTGTCATTCCACTCTGTCCTATTAGAGCCTTCCTGCTCTTTAATACCCACCACAACCACTGAACTATTCCTTTCCAGCAGTTGGCTAGTGGAGCGTGCCGCCTCCTGTGAGGTGGCTGCTTTCATGGCCACCTCCATCACTGCTGTCATTACTTCAGAGTTATTTTTTTTTAGTATTTTCGCAAATGTTGCTTTTATTGTGGCATTCTCATCCAAAAAACTATTACCACCTTCTCCCTGGATGGTTTTCTGATTCTCATCCTCGACACCATTCTCTTTGAGGGCTCTAATCTCCTCCTTTGCTGCAGTCAGCTCTCTTTTCAGGTTGCTTATTTCGTTCTTCATTTCCTTCATCATTTCTTGCATCTCACTCTTGATGTCATCCAGAAACTGGGCGAACATTCCCTTCATTTCATCACCTTGGCTCTTCCCTGTTCCCCTGGTACCTCTGGCTGCCATGCTTGACCCTGTTCCTATACTTGTGCCGTGAAAGGATTTGTCAGGAGAGCAGAGCGGGATGGGGGAGGGAGAGAGAGAGAGGAAGAGAGAGAGAAAGAGAGAGAGAAGGAGAGAGAGAGAGAAGGGAGTGATAAAGGGAGAGATAAATGGGTGGGGGGGATCCGACCCTTCCACTGAAGTGAGAAGAAAGTAGAAGGGGAGGGGGGGAGGAGATGGAGAGAGAGGCGGGAGGGAGAGAGAGGAGAGGGAGATAGATGGAGAGGGAGAGAGCGGGTGAGGGAGAGAACGGGTGAGGGAGAGAGGGGGGAAGGTGTGTGTGTATATGTGTGTAGATGTGTGTGTGTAGTTGTGTGTGTGTAGTTTTGTGTGTGTGTGTGTGTGTGTGGTGTGTGTGTGTGGGCAGAGAGGGAGGGGGAAGGAAAGAGAGGGAGAGAGAGAGAGAGAGAGAGAAAGAGA
Organism: Procambarus clarkii; assembly: GCF_040958095.1. NCBI lineage: Eukaryota > Metazoa > Arthropoda > Malacostraca > Decapoda > Cambaridae > Procambarus > Procambarus clarkii. Next base: position 47,181,339 of record NC_091162.1, on the reverse strand, counting down.
AAGAGAAAGAGAGAGAGAGAGAGAGAGAGAGAGAGAGAGAGAGAGAGAGAGAGAGAGAGAGAGAGAGAGAGAGAGAGAGAGAGCAGGAGAGAGAGAGTGGGAGAGGGAGAGAGGGGGAGAGAGTGGGGAGGGGAAGAGTGTGTGTATGGGCGATGCGGGGGACTGGGGGGGGGGGGGGCGGAGATGGCGACCAGGTCTGGTCAGGTCAAATGGGTGGGACGAAAGGGGGGGGGGGGTTAGTAAGGTCCTCATCCCAGGTGTTAATGCCTTTTCCCCTGACTGATCGATTGTGTGTGTGTGTGTGTGTGTCTGTTTTAGCGTGTGCACACTTGTGTGCGTGTATACGTACGTGGGCGGGCGTGTGTGTATGTGTCAAGATATCCCTTATGCGTTACTTCTGCCTAAATGAGCCACCCTGAGATTTTTAAATATATATGATATCCTGAACAAGAATTTGATAATATTTTACCTCAATCTGTACACCTGATTAATTGACCAGAGAGGGGGTACATACCAGTCTCCCCCGCTCACACAACCAGATGAGTAAGGACGATGTATGATGACGACGGTTATCCGTCGTTGTCTCCCACCAGGTGATTCACTAAGTGCTGGTAGATTGATGAGGTTGGTTCTTCTCTGTCTCACTAATCGTGTCTCCGCTACCATCTCCCGGCCTGTACTGTGTGTGTGTGTGTGTGTGTGTGTGTGTACTCACCTATTTGTGCTTGCGGGGGTTGAGGATTTGAGTCCTGGCAGGACTCGTCAGCAGCTGCAGGACACTCTTCGTCTCAGAGACCCTGTGTGTGTGTGTGTGTGTGTGTGTGTGCATTGGGTGTGTGTGTGCAGTGGGTGTGTGTGTGCAGTGGGTGCGTGTCTATAGTGGGTGAGTGTCTATAGTGCCTCACCACCACACATCACCACAGCCCATCAGTACCACCCATCACCACTACCCATCACCACCGCCCATCACCACCACCCCTCACCACCACCACCCATCATCACTACGAAGCCTCACCAACACCCATCATCACTACGAAGCCTCACCAACACCCATCACCACCGCCTATCACCCGTTACCACCACCCTCACCACCAATCATAACCACCACCCATCACCATTATTCATTACCACCATCACTCACCACCACCACCCCGCTCGCCCCCCCCCCCCCCATCACCACCACCCACCACCAACAAAACTATTACACCACAACTCTCCTCAGACGACTGTGAGCTTCTACTTATAAAAATTTTTAATTCATTAGGATATTGGTATTTGTAATATAATAAAGTAGTCATCAGTGTTGGTGGAGCGCCGCTGCTACAGTCCTCTTCCCCACAGTATGAGGAAGCTGTGGTGTTCAGCAATGTTGGTGGTGACGCTGGTGAGTGTGGTGAGGCCTCAGTGTATCTCCAACAATGACAAGCTGGTGGTGACCTCCCAACCTGACCTGGCCCACATCACCCCCTTCAGCTTGGACCTCTTCAAGCAGCTCTATCCACCCACCGCCACAGGAAACTTTTTCTTCTCGCCCTACAGCGTGTGGACCGCCCTGGTCCTGGCCTACTTTGGGTCTGCTGGCAAGACTCGTCAGCAGCTGCAGGACACTCTTCGTCTCAGAGACCCTTCAACCACTCTGGCTACCTACAGGGCCCTCGACCGTCTGTGAGTCCACTCACATTCCTCACTTGTCATCCTAATATCTTTTGTACTTAAACAATTAAAATTTTTAATACATTTATCTGTATCAACGAGCGATGTTTACCAATATTTGTGGTATATATTGTTACTTATGAACGCGCAGGTATGCTGAGAGACAAGCCAACACCACAGAGTATGTGATAGACTTGGCCAACAAGATATACGTGGACGCAGACTTCGCCCTTCGGGAGTGCGTGAGGGAGGTCCTCCTTACGGAGGTGCAGACAACCAACTTTAAGAAGGTGTGATATATTCTGCATGGAGGCGGCAGTACTGTAGTTAACTTGTGACTGTTGGAGTGTGTTGGTTCATTCTGATCACCAACCCTTGTTATTGCACAGATGGATAGTGTCATCACGTGGGAACCCTTGACAGCACTACTGCACCTGTTCTACTGAGCGTCTCAGCACCACAGCTGAGACCCTCTGACACACCCTGTACTGCTCTCAGCAGCACCAGTAAACACACAGCAGCACTACAGCTGAGACACTCTGACACACTATGTACTGCTCTCAGCATCACCAGTAAACACAGCAGCAGCACTACAGCTGCGACACTCTGACACACCCTGTACTGCTCTCAGCAGCACCAGTAAACACACAGCAGCACTACAGCTGCGACACTCTGACAAACACCATGTACTGCTCTCAGCAGCACCAGTAAACACAGCAGCAGCACTACAGCTGCGACACTCTGACAAACACCATGTACTGCTCTCAGTGCATCAGTAAACACACAGCAGCACTACAGCTGCGACACTCTGACAAACACCATGTACTGCTCTCAGCAGCACCAGTAAACACAACAGCAGCACTACAGCTGCGACACTCTGACAAACACCATGTACTGCTCTCAGCAGCACCAGTAAACACACAGCAGCACTACAGCTGCGACACTCTGACAAACACCATGTACTGCTCTCAGCAGCACCAGTAAACACACAGCAGCACTACAGCTGCGACACTCTGACAAACACCATGTACTGCTCTCAGCTGCATCAGTAAACACAGCAGCAGCACTACAGCTGCGACACCCTGACACACACCATGTACTGCTCTCAGCTGCATCAGTAAACACAGCAGCAGCACTACAGCTGCGACACCCTGACACACACCATGTACTGCTCTCAGCAGCACCAGTAAACACAGCAGCAGCACTACAGCTGAGACACCCTGACAAACACCATGTACTGCTCTCAGCAGCACCAGTAAACACAGCAGCAGCACTACAGCTGAGACACCCTGACAAACACCATGTACTGCTCTCAGCAGCACCAGTAAACACAGCAGCAGCACTACAGCTGAGACACCCTGACAAACACCATGTACTGCTCTCAGCAGCACCAGTAAACACAGCAGGAGCACATACAGCTGAGACCCTCTGACACACACCATGTACTGCTCTCAGCAGCACCAGTAAACACAGCAGCAACACTACAGGTGTGTGTGTGTGATCCTCTATCCATCTATCCGTCCATCTTTTCTTTTCAACTATCATTCTATCCATCCATCTACTCTTGTAGATGTTTAAGTGTTTAAAGTGTTTCTTTAGAATTGTTATTATATAATTAAATGGACTGTATTAATAATAGTTTCTTGTCAGGTATTTCCACTTACACAAATTTGGGGGTTAGATTGATGGCATTAAATTTGAAATTGAAATAATATTAATTCAATGAATTAGTTAGTAAGTTACTCTACTATTGGTTAATGGTGAGAACTTTGTGGCTTAGCTGGAAAGACGTATCCTTCCTAGGTCAGTCCAGACACGGAGTAGATAACGTGGATCAAACATGCAAAATAGACCTCGTGGTCCCTGCGTCCAGTACTCCCACGTGTTGAAACTGATGTGGTATCCCTCTCACCTCTTCGTATATGTGCCAACAATTTACGGTATACTAATTGCTACAACTTACTATTCACATTGCAATTATATTCAAGGCAATACCCAATGGAATTAAATGAAGCTTACTTGGTTTATTTGTAGGGCATGACTCCTAACCCGGCTGAAATTCTAATCTTATAGAGTTCGTAACAAAAGAATAAAGCTTACAACTGGGACAAGTTCTCTCGTAGTTGGAGGATGTGGCAGTCCGATGTGTGGTAACTTGTTCTAGGACAAGTCTCAGCTGCTCAACTTGCCCCTTCGAGAGATACCCTTCTCTTATAAGTACAAATATGGCGGTAAAGGGGAGAGTATTATGGTACATCCGACCGTCACCAACGCCATGTGCTCAGCTACTGCCGCTGTGCGCGGCGTCCTACCTCCTCCCTCCTTCCTCACAGCTTTTCTTTTTTAATTAAATTTAAATTTTGCCCCGAGGGGCGAGTTTATGGGCAGCGTCCACTCATCTTGTGAGTGGACACACCGCCATAGCAGCATGTACAACACTCCCCAAAAGGAAGGAAACCCGCTGGGTTGTTCATCCTGTCACTTGTACCCAGACACAGCTGGACTTGCTTAACTGTCTCAAGTGAACAGCTCCTCAAACAAGAAGATTAACATTTTTTTTTTAATTTATATTGATAAGAGTTTTTGCATTCATGTACAGCCACTAGTACGCATAGCGTTTCGAGCAAGTTCTTAATCCTATGTTCCCTGGAATACGACCCCCACGAAGAATTGTTTTTACAACCAGGTACCCATTTTACTGTTGAGTTAATCAGAGGCTACAGTTAAGGATCTGC